>NC_142118.1:13881413-14036739 GCF_056152115.1 Neolamprologus brichardi
TTATTTTTCACCTGTGCTTCACCTTATCAGGATTGACTTACATGTATACGCCTATTCTTCATACATCAGGCTCCAGCTGTTAAACTATGCCATGAACCTGATCTCTCTCAGATGCAAAATCAGCTCTGTATCATTTCCATGTGGAAATCACCATATTTAGACTCGTTCGGCTGTGGGTTCTCCCCGTCACCCACTCCTTTTTTTTTGGTGTGTATCCTCTGGCTCAGGGAGGAGGCTCCCTGCTGGGTGTCTGTGGAGCAGAGTCCATTTGTCCTCGGCCTCGCCAGCGAGAACGGAGAGCTGCTGCTGGACGAGTGCGTTCAGGTCACCGAGGGCTCAAAAACCAGGGAGAGACACCTGTTCCTCTTCAGCGACGTGATTGTCTTCGCCAAACTCAAGTAAGATATTATTAATCTAAAACCCCAGCATGTTAGCTTGTGATGATCAGATATTTTCAGGAGTGTGTGTATGAAACCCAGATAGTTTCTGCTTGTAAAACTGGAGATTTAAAAATAAATCACAACTAAGGAAACTGCCACTGTGTTGTTTTAGCAACTTTCTGTTGAAAATCATCATGTGTTTGTACAGTAGGAATGGGAGAGCGAAAGAGGAAGTGAAAACAAAATGTGTATTTTTGGACTCTACTCGGAGAGATGGGGAATCTCCCAGCAACAGACATTGTTTATGAGTCGTTTCTCTTATTTTAAATTAGTAGAAGAAGAGAGTCGGGTGGTTCCCTTGGAGTGGAGTCACATTAGGGGAAACTCAACAGTTATTTTAACCTTCGCTTCAGCTTTGAAGCGAACAACAGAGCTGCTGGTTCAATACTCTCACAAGTGCTTGTGTGGCTCAAATCACTCTTAAAATTCTTCAAATTTGAAAACCCTGAGATGCTCTGAACATTTACTCACACCTTTTCTTCACCATTAAACATCCTATTTATTGTTTTTCCATATAAGTAAACCTCTGTTTCCTTTCTTTTTTTAAATGTAAACAGCATTTAAATACACCTTCAGGCAATCACTGTTTACATGGCTTAGTCAGATCAGATCTGTTTGTCAAACACGGTGGAAGTTTTATACCTAATGAGTGGGAGGACATCACACTCATCTCTGTACCACAACCTGCCTACTGTTCCTGTAGACACACAGCTGGCACACCACTGTCATACAGCATAACAGCCTTTTTGAGCCTATAAATCTATGAGATCATTACATCTAGAGATGATTGTGTGCTACTATTATTCATTATGTGTTTGCGTGTGTGTGTTTTTTAGTTTGCTGTGAAGAAACAGGCACACAGCAGGTGTCGGAGGGCACTTTTTCTCATTTCTCCTACAATGTGAAACAGCCCATCTCAGCGTTTCAGCAGCGTGTAGGTGGATGGTGAGGTGGAGGTGTCACGAGCACACCTGATTTTTGATCCGCGCTTCGAGTTCGGGCCAAAGTTTAGCTCCGCTTTGCTGTTTACTTTCACTTTCTCACTCGTGGTCTTGTTAGGTTCATATTCAGAACCACTATGGCTAAGGTGCAGCACAAAACCTGGTCACTTAATAGTCAGGAGGAGATCGTATTTTGATGTCAAATGCAACCTTTCAAACAGTTAAAAACACGTTACACAGCTATGTTGTGTTAGATTCCAGTGGTGGCAACTCTACCTAGTTCACACAGCTTTTGTTTATCTTTTAAGATGTGAACCCAGATACCAGGCACGTTTGGGGAACTTCTGATTCAGCTGTAGCATGAGCAAGACTTGAGAGGCCCAGATGTGGCCCTAATGTGAAAAACCGCCCGATAACTGACCTGTATAAGGTGTGCCTGTGGCTGAGAGAGTGCATCCAGATTCACTCAGAATCAGTGGAGGCCACATATGGGTCGCAAGAGAACTGCATACCACATTTGGGCCAAATGTTCATTGCTATCAGGGGAATTAAAGGTCATCGTAACAGCTTACACAAAAACAACCTTTTCATTGGGAGGACAGTCTCAGAACAACAACTCATGTAACAACACCTTTAAACAATCTCTAAGTTGTTTTTGTTTGTTAGATCTATACCAATCTAATGCAGAGGGTGCCCAGATGGGCTGTGTTTAAACAGAAATGTTAACTCAAGCGCCAGACTCCAAATTAAGAACATGTCACAGTCCCACATAGACAACTTATTAACATCATGGATCTCTCATTTAAGTAGGTGTCTGTACTCTAGAGGATTTCATAACTTTACATGCCTATAGTTTGCCTATAAATGCTGGCAATTTTCAATATGTGTTATTGTGATGAAATTATGACGACACACTTTGTGTATTTATAGTAAGATACTGTTGACAGAAACCGACTTTGGGCAAACAGTACTGCCTGAAATCTGCCAAATTCTGCCAAAGCTATTCATAGTCTGTCCTGAAAACAACAGCTGTGCACATAAACAGCACCCATGTTTACTTCTAACATGCTCAACGCATCGCTTCTCTCCTATTTTTAGTACCAAAACACCTCCCAGCTCCTTCAATATATCGGCGCTTCAGGATTCAGTCAGCTCCCCTGTGCAAGCACATGGAGGTCCGCGAGGTCATACATAGACTCTTATTTGTCATAAACTTGTATCTATTTTAATAAACTGGGGGATGACCGAAATCTTGACCCTTTTTTTGACACTTATCATGTGACCATTGTTGCTTGACCAAGTGCAGCAATCAGTCAGCAATTTAGGTGCAAGAGTAGATCATTGATTATTTCGCAGAAATAACCAACGATTATTCGCATGAAGGACCAACTTTCAAAACAAGCTGTCACAGGAGAAATTACGGCTTTTTTATTTCTCTCCGTGTTTTTATTTCGGTGTTCAGTGCCAAGGTTTTCACAGAGAGGAAATGCGCTATTTCATATAAAATATATTTTTTCAACGGTTTCACAGGAGGGAAGAAAATCAATCACTCATCCAAAAATTATGGAACTGAAACCTGCTTTGTAATCTTGAGAAAACAACACGTTTAGAAACAAATTCATGAAAATTATTTAGAGGAGTGTTGGTTTTATTTTTATTCCTGCTTCGACAGGTCGCCTGCCAGCTACCGACTGAAGCACAGAGTCAGTCTTGAGGATGTCTGGCTTTACAGTTTCGAGGATGAACCGGAGGAAGAGGATGGACTGATTGGTGACATTGACCTCAGGCTGACCCTCATCCTGGCCTGGGATCTCACGTTTTGTCTGGTGTGTTTCCGGTGAGAAGCTCCCCTACCCCTCCCCGCACACACAAACTCATACACACAGTGAATGACTCACATGGAAATGGCCAAGCATATTTAGTGTTGAGTCACTGATTCACTGTACGCTCAAATACCTGGATACACGTGTCTAAACATCACAGCTCACATGTGGATCTTCATTTGATTGTTGCTCTTCCTTCTTTATGGTAAACCTTTAATATTGAAATATGTAATCTAAATAAGGCAGCACAAGGAGGTCCTGGGTTCAAATCCTCCATCTGGTCTGTTTGTGTGGGCTTTGCATGTTTTCACCGTGTCTGTCTCTGGGTACTCTGACATCTTTCTACAGCCCAAAGACATGCAGTTAGTGGGGTTAGATTAATGAGTTGGAGGTGTGAATGTGAATTGCTGTCTGTGTTTCTGTGTTAGCCCTACAGGGTGTACCTGGCTCTCGCCATGTGGCAGCTGGGGAAGGCTACAGAGCCCCGTGATCCTGAATTGGATAAGCAAAAGTAAATAGATGGATAATCTCCATAAAGAGGCGTCAAAGTTGAGTTGACGAAGGGCCACAGTGGGAACTGAGAATCAGATTAGAGACCAGACTTAATTTAATTGACTGTATAGGCTTCTGGTTACTATTAGTCAGCACAACAACCTATTTCACAAGCTTAAAGAGGACAGCTGTTGGCAATATGGAGAATTTAATAAAACAATATATATTTACGGTCTAAAGTCAGGGCTCAGTGGTAGTGTGGGAAGTTTATTTGAAAATAAATTGCCTCTTGGCAAACCGATACACACACCTCTCAGAGCTTAACCTTTGTGCTGCCATGCTGTGCAAGCTTTCAGGCGCAGTGGAGCTTATCCTGTTTTTTGCTTAATTCAGTATTTGCATGTCGTAAACCACAGCTGTGAGTAGATGGAGTGAAATTTGATGAAAACCAAAAGTAATAAATAGGCCAGAATATAATTTCCAAAAGGCCACATGAGCTCATCAAGAAAAGATTACAGAGAGACATCAAGGCAAACAATCTGTTA
Organism: Neolamprologus brichardi; assembly: GCF_056152115.1. Lineage (NCBI taxonomy): Eukaryota > Metazoa > Chordata > Actinopteri > Cichliformes > Cichlidae > Neolamprologus > Neolamprologus brichardi. Next base: position 13,885,655 of record NC_142118.1, read on the forward strand.
AAGCACTGGCGGAGGAGAAAATACGAGTGTATTGCAATATAAAAACACTGTTGCAACTATAAGCTTTCTGTTTCTTATTCGGCAGACTGCTTTTTTTGCCGGTCATTCAGTTTATGAAATCTTCCACATATGCACACTCGTGCATATGTAGTAAAAGGTCAGATGATCTGTGGCCTTCATGAAATAGGGAAGTGGCAAGTAGAAAGTCCGCAGAGTAGCATCACAAGACAAAAAGGTTGTAAAATAGGAAGTGTGGAGCTGGGAGGGAATTAACATCAGATGATCTTTATCTGGAAATGCTGGCCTTTACAATAAAGATAAAACACATCAGATGCTTTATGTCTAGACATTTCCATTGTTAAAGGAGTCAAAGTAGATTTTTCTCTCTCTAGTGAATTTATGATGAAGAGCACCAAACGGCACTAAAGTCTAGAAATGCTTCATTTGGGGCAGTCACTCCCACGTTTCTCGCAAACTTATTAGAATCAAACCAAGAGCCGTTTCACAGCTGGTGCTGTATTCCAAGAAAGCGATGAATGCACTAGTAGGTTTTGAGTTGTTTTGTTTGAAAATGAGATGATTTGTTTCTCTGATTGGATGCTCGGACTCTGGTGATGATTCAGTGTGTGAAACTTTCACTCCTGCTCACTCACATCGAGTCGACCGTGGATCCCGTGAGAGTCCGCGGCCTCGTTTGTTGACACTTTCCTGTCGCCTGTGCGCAGACAGTTTATAATTAAAGCGCCTGGCATTAAATCAGGTCATGAAAGGTGAAAGCGCACAGGTGTATATACGTAGGCTCGTCTGTTTCGTCTGCGTGTTTCCACTGATGGACACGAAGCCACGGCAAGCATATGAGGAAGTGGAAGATGTCTCTGGTCGGGGCCCGCCGTGACGTTGCTTCCTGTTCCCATGACTGAGTTACACTTTCCGACAGAGCTGTTAAAAGACAGCGAGGGCCGCACTTCGTGTCATTCCTCCCACTGTAATCTGCCGGCTTGTTTCAGTCGCTCTGTGTGGATTAGTAACTCATACCATGCCGTTATTTTGCCCACAGCTCGCCTGAGGTGAAAGAACGCTGGTTAGATACTCTTCACAGGTAAGAACAAGATCATTGTTTATATCAGCAAACTCTCGCAGGCGCTCTCCCATTTATCGTCATTCATAAAAAGCATTGTGAAATTTTTCGATCACTTCTGCCACTTATTGTAATTGTTCTGCACATATTCATATCGGCTTCTTAAGTTATGCAAACATCAAGGCAGCATTTGTAACAACGTAAAACTGTATTTCTTTAATAATCTCTCGAGGCTCCATTGAACCACCCTTTATTCACAATAACTTTGTCATTTTATTTTTTGTTTTGCTGCTTTATAAACTCAAAATTCAAACTTGATAAACAGTCAGTGAGTGCCACTCCTCTAAGTAAGTGTTTCATCGTCGTTGCAGAAAAATTAAAGAAGCAAAAACGAGGACCGGTTCTTCTTCTTTTCCTCCAGACGCCCTGATGAAGGTGTTGAGTGGCAACATCACAGTAAGTCTCGCTATCTGCTTTTTTTAAAAAAAAGCATAAACATTTTTAAGAGCCGTTATTAAAGAAAAACTACTCATTTCCGTCTCCCACAGACCAAAACTCTAACAGGAGGTGGCATGGAAGAATTGATTGAGTTTCCACTCGATGTAAGTAATCCCAATTTTTCTGGCTTCTTATGGTAGAAAATGTTCAAAATAGACACCTGCTGGTAAAAAACAGCTGTGCCTCTGCGCTAACGCTCGGTGGACAGTTGTTACATAATAAACATAGTATGTTAAATGCAGAAAGTGCAAACATACTGATAAGTTGCACAATTAATGCAATAATTATATTAGAATTCCGATAATAATAATTCGAAATCTGTCTTTTGAACATCTAAAAGACTAATTTAACATTTGTTCATTCACGTGTTAGGAGGCGTGCAATTTGACACAAAAAAAGCCACAACCCCTCCCTTGGCTACTGTTGCATGCTCGTGTTCCTCTTCCACGTTGCTCACCATGCCACTTTTTCTTTATTTTGTCACCAGGGCAACGCAAAGATCTGCGCTGCGTCGAAGCAGTTGAATAATCAAGAGGAGAGGCAGAGACAGCCCACTGGTGAGTTTGAAAATCTCTTTACGGTGTTTTTTTGTTTTTTTCTGGTGGGAGGGAGGGCCTCGCTAAATGTGCCATGTGCAGAGAACAGACCAAAGAGAACAACCACAGACGAAAGGAAATCTAGCCGCTGATAAGATAGAACGAGTACAGAAAGCTTGTTTTTTGGCACTTTGACTCTTTGCACGTCTGCCTTTGTTGCCGTGTCTTATGAGCATAAAATGTTAAATGGATAAAACATTTCTGCTCCTAACAGACACCAAGTGGAACGTGGTGAGGAGGAGGCTGTCAAAGGGCCGCAAAAAGCGACCAGAAGTAGAAAACAAGATTCAGCTGTTTGGAGAGCCCCTCCATAAGATATGCCCAGACGATTGCTCACTTCCCAAACCAGTCACAGTAAGTTGCCCTTTGATAAATGTCAGAGTTGATGTCATATCAGTAGCTTAGCTCACTTTGAGAACTTTCTGTGCATTGGTTTCAAGATGTTAGCAGCCTGTGTTTTAAAATGATTTCTTAATGCTTTGAAGATTGAATACAATATGATAGCATGCATGCACGCACAAACGGTGCACATTAATAAGTCAAAACAAAAACACACACACACACATGCAGAGCTGCTGTGTTTGCGTGTGTTTTTTTTAAAGAAAAAATTCATATATGATAATCTCATCTTCCTTCTCTCCCGTCCTGCTTCATCAGGAGCTGCTGGTGCTGCTGAGGAAGAAAGGCCCCTCCACAGAGGGAGTGTTTCGAAAGCCGTGCAACAGCAAGAGCATGAAAGACATCAGAGAGCAGCTGAACAGCGGCGGCAGCGTGGACATGGGCGATCTGCCCGTCGTTCTGCTCGTCGGACTTCTCAAAGTACGTTTGCATACTGAGAGGCGCTCGCACTTCACATGTTCTGCGCATACTATTAGCGTTACCACGTATGTGCAAATCCACGATTAATATTAGCGCTAAAGTACTTTCTACATCACTGATAAAGAAGCATTAGGGCTGTAGGTTATTTTAACCACTGCTACCACAACGGCCACACTACTACTGCTTTACCCTCTGCTATAGTTTCTAAGAAAGCAGCAGTACTTCCTTGAATATGTTAGACCGCTTGACAAGGAAGCTGTCAAATAGGTGGTCTTAATCATATTTAATATGCTAGTGCACAGCCTCTAATATACATGTGTCTGATCAATGCCTTTCTCCTATTTATAGAGTTTTCTAAAGGAGCTTCCTGGCAGCCTGCTAAGATCTGACTATTATGACAAGTGGATGGCGGCTCTGGACATTGAAGACACCCAGCAGAGAACTCTGGAAATCACAAAGTAAGCAGTCGATGTCTGCTAATAAGCCTCGGCACTGCCCGTTTAAAAAACAAAAAACACAAAAAGAGAATTTATATGTTTAAAAAAAATAGTTATGTTCTTTTTTTCATGACTGGTTTTGTGGTTTTGAGGGAAGTTTTTAATCATTCCATATGTTCGCTATACAATCCGACCGGAACATAGCCCACTTCTCTTTTTTAAGTCTGTCTACTGTTTTAAAAAAGGAAGAGACTCTAAAAAAAAGAGCGGCAAGCTAACCGTTTTGTTTTTTTTTTCCCCTTCCTGCTTCCCCTTTTTTTTGCTACCCGCGAACTAGGGTGGTAGATGATCTCCCCGGGCTGAACAGACTCCTCCTGCAGCATCTGATCTGCGTCTTCCATCACATCCTGGAGAGCGCAGACATCAACAAGATGGATGCCTACAATCTGGCGGTGTGCATCGGCCCCACGCTGCTGCAGCTGGATGACACCTCGCTGGAGGAGCAGAAGGAGAAGATGCAGAAGGTAAAAAGATGTGATATGAATTTACTTTCTCACTTTGAGCGCTTTGAAGCCTCGCGGCTCACAGTGCAAAAAACCTCAAGCGGTTTCATAAGTGGGAGTGCACTAGCACATACTTAGGTGCTAATAACAAACCGAGTATTTGGACCAAGTGAAGCACTGAATTTGTCTACAGAATCCCTTGACTTTGTTGTTGTTATTCATTTTACTAATGTTCGCTTGTCTTTGTGTGATTCTCTGCAGGTGACAGATCTTACTCAGTTCCTGATCGAGAACTGTGACATTCTTGGAGAGAATACCAGAGTCTTACTGGACACAGATGAAGGTAAATGAATTAGCAAATAAAGCCCCCAATAATGCTGAGAGACCTTTATGGGCCTTTTTTACAGAGGTAAATGAGATTAAATGGATTCTAATCATGTCTTCCTTTCCTTGCTCGACAGACTCCGTCTCCTCCCAGCATCAGGACTCTGCGTATGATAGCACCGACCCAGATGGAGATGCAGAGGTGGGAGAGAATATCATGTCCACGTCTACAGAATATGGCTCTACTTCTTCATCCTCATCGCCCAGCCCCAGCACGACAACCTCTTCTTGGTCCGATGCTGTCTTCAACACAAAGCCAGAATTCAACCGCCGGTGCTCCGAGCCCATCATCCTCCTCTCGGACGATCTCAAGGGCCTGTGCAGCCACGCCAGGAGCCACGAGGACTGCTCCACAGAAAAGGCAGATTTCGGCGAGCAGCCTCTGAAAAAGCAGATCTCTGATGACTCCTTCTTGCTCAGAGGCCGTAGCGTAGCCAGGCCAACTATGCCTTTCTTAAAATTGAACAACTCCAATGGAGATCTGCAGCCCTTCATGGGCAAAGACTGTTCTTGCTCTTCCCTCGAAAGCACTACCTCTAACCATTCAGAGAGCTCTGTTTTCACCAGTTCCCCAATGGTGTCACCAGGATGCTCGAGGAAGGCAAACGCCAGCAGCCAGCCTTCAGTGGCTGTTAAGGGACAGCAGGAGATTTCCAAACCACAAGAAAGGAAGCGCTCTCAGTCCATGAGAGTTGCCACTAAAGTCTTAATGAGGACCAGGAGCTTAGGAGCCTTTAGCAGAAGCAGCCAGAAAAGAGACTCACAGAAAGAAAACGCCTTCCCCTGCGAAACCCTCCAGGAGGACTTACAGAGCGAAGCTGATCCACCAGCCGAGCCTGTGGATAGACCACGCCCTCTGTCTGCGATTGAAGTTTTCAAGCATGTGGACAGCAGGCAGCCCTGCAGCCCTCCATCATACGAACAGGCGGTGCAGAATGTGGGTCCCCCCCCACAGTATCGCTCATTGACTGTAAAGGAGATGAGGAGCAGGTCTCGTCCGTCCTCTGTAAATTATGACTCTAAGCCTCAGTGCATCCAAATTCAGGAATGCATTCCCCAGGAATCAGACATTGTCAATCTACGGCAGCCTTTCCGCCAGAGAGCCATGTCGGAGTCCGTGTCGACGCGTCAACACGATGTCGTGTCACGGAGATGCAGCCAGCCTGTGTTTGAGGAACTTTCCTATGCAAAGGAGTCTTACGTTTGATTGACTTAATATCTGCTCTGCAGATTGGATTTTGTCACAATCTGCAAATATTGTAGACAGAAATAATTCACAGGCATGAGTTACTGGGAGCAAAGCTGAAAGCAAGCAGCAACCCAAGCTTGGTGCACAAAGTCCCGTGTTTGTATCGTTCACTGTTTCACTTTGGATAAATGTCAGCTATGTGACGCCTTTATGGCTGCACATTCCCAGTAGTACTGTTAAGAGTACAAGTATTAACTTCGGTGTAGTTACGCTGATAGATATTTAGTCTATCACAATGAAGCTATGAACACAGTTTGCTGTGGAGAAAATATGCTACGAATTTCTATGTTTGTCTCAAGTGTTGTTTGTTATGGTGATATTTACCGTATAGTATAATATATGTTCACTATGGTTTTTATGTGTTTGTTTGTTTGCTTTTTGTGAATCTAATTCACTTTGCATATTTCTTCTTCTTCCACTACATTAATGCACTTTTCTGATAATCTTTTTTTTGTATTTGTATGCTGAATTGTACATAAAGTAAGCTAGCAATGTATGTAATCTTTATCAATGAGTGTTTTGGTGCCATAAAACGTCTGGTTGAACAGTTTTAAGTAACAAAGTAAAAAGAATATAAGAATGCAATAAAAACAATTACAAACTAGACAAGTTCCTGTCTGTGTATCTGTGACCTTCACAAAGGCCTGTACATTTGTTTGCTGCTAAATCACCCTGCAGTGCAATCATTAGTGTCTAAATTAATGACAGAAGGGAGGAGAGTGACTACTTTGGCCAGAGTTCTCTTTTCTAGACATGTTGCATAACGCGCTAACAAGGTTCATTGAGAGAACAGCGTGTTCTGGCACATATGCTAAAGCTGAAGGAAACCAGATTCTGTCACATGGGCGGATTTGGTTTTTCTGCGAATTGCTGTTCCTCTTGTCTGTGACTGCAGATGAGCTGATGCCACCTCTCCTTCCTCCTTTGTACGCGGTGTTAACACACTCTTTCCTTCCTTGACGAGCTGATTTTCTTGTCTAATTTTCCAAATTTAAACTGATTGAAAGTGAGCCTGATTTATCCAGCTGAATACTGAACACCAAGACAGACACACAAAAACACAAAAAGAAATCATCATAATCTGCTATGCTGACAAGCAAGTGCATGCATGCACAGAAGTGGTGTCAGTATTTTGACATTCAGTGTCAAATATACAAACTATAGAAATCAGATAATGGCAACTTGTGCAAATAAAAAAAGTTAGAAATATATATGTGACAACAGAACTGTTCAGTAACAATGTGAGGATGTGCAAAATGTAAACTGTGCATGAAAAATATGCATGCATGAAGAAAATAGCCCAGAAAGTAAGACACAGATATAGGAGGAAGCTGATGGACAGAAGCCTCCTTCCACAGGGGAAGAACTCAAAAAGTGCATGTTCACTTTGGAGGGTTCAGCTTCAACAGTTCCCCACCAGCATTAGGTGTCAAAGTGTTTGGAGACTAAACTGCACTGGAAAAAGTTTAATAATTGTAATGAATGCTTTCAGGTTAACAAAAGCTAAGCATGTGCCGCAGTTCAGGAGATTATTATTCATGCAAAGGATGCGAGTCTCTTGTTTTCTTCACAGCTATTCCCGGTACCACAAAGTTCAGGCCGATGTTAATACAGGTAACTCTTTGTGACTTTAACTGGCACAGACCCAGGTGAGGATTCTCAGTTTCTCCACAGGTTTGAGCTCAGGTAAGTGCTCTCTGATATCTGCAGGTTTGTGGGGGCGAGAGCGGGCCAAGCAGGGTTCTTTGTCCAGGACAAAATCAGTGATAGAGAAAGAAAGGTAAGATAAGTAGCAAAGCAAAGACAGAGACAAAGGGAGAAGGCAGTTCAAAACAAAGGAGGACCATGACATTAGTGTCCTGCAAGTACTTTTATTACCCATTTCCATAGGAAAGCACAGAAAAACAAAAATCAACAGCAATCATATGCTGTAGGCATTCACATTGACTCCTGTGTCATATGTAAGAGAGAATTGTTTAATCTATAATCTTTTAGCAAATGGAGAACAAAAACAGGAAGAACTTGTGTAATACAACAAGCCACAAGCCTCAAAAACAACCAGGGCTCTATTAGTACCTCTCTGACAGTCCAACTCTGCACATTCTTTGCACGTTTCAAAATTCTTCCAAAATTTAGACCTCAGTTTATAGCTTTCGTTTTTTCTTTACTGGGGTATCTGTCGAAGGATCTCCACATAAGAACACGGTAGCTCTGTTGCAGGTTATTTCCAAACCCCCAAACTACGATGCTGATAGTAACATCAAAAGGTTTGATAACAAACAATTATGCAATAGAATTCTTTTGAGTTGCAATGAAAGAAATATGTTATCTTCATTTTAAAAGTCCATTTTTAAACTCTACTGTGGAGGAAGCTGACAGCACTAGCACGGCGTTCTGGATACATTTGTTCGGCAGTTGGTCACTTGGTTTTTTTTTTTGTCTTTAAAAGGTCAGAAAATATAGCACGCGAGGCTGCATCGCTTTGAGGTAAATGCTAACATCAGCACGCAATCGCCACAGTTTACAGTGTTGCAAGCAGCGTTTCTAGTCAGCACTTAACATGAATACAGCAGAGGCTCATGGGAGTGTTTTTAGTTTTTGCAGGCTTCTGGTCTTGTTTTGGGAAAAATCTGAAAAAATCTGAATCAGTTAGTAGCGTTGGTCTTATGAAAGCCTGTCATCCTGTAGTTGTTGAGACATTTCAGTCAGATTGACAGTCTTGTGGAAGAAGGAAGCAAGAGTTACAGTACATGAAAACATGAACCTGTTCTTAAATAATCCTTCAACTGGTTGATTTAACATTGGATAATCTTTCTCTTGTCAATTTCAGCGTCGCACAGGGTGCTGGAGCCACAGGGCGAGAGGCAGGGTATACTGTGGAGGGGTCACCAATCTAACACAGGGCTAACACAGAGAGAGACAGACAAACATTTGCACTCATATTCACACCTATGGGCAATTTAGAATCACTATTTAACCTTACCCACTACCTGCATGTCTTTGGACTGTGGGCAGAAGCCGGAGTAGATAACAAGAATCCACACAAACATGGGGAGAACAACAACCCCCACACAGAAAGCCCCTGGCCAGTTGTTGGATTCAAACTCAGGACCTTCTTGCTGTGAGGCAACAGTGCTAACTACTTCCCCACCCCACCATGATTAGAGTTATAACACTTAATCTGATATATCTGTGATTGAAAATACAGTTTCATTAATATTTTATCCACAGGTTAAATAAAAATAGTCCATGTGTTCTTGATCTTTTCTCTATGTGGGATCTTCTTACTCTGGAAAAATAGACTATACACTAATGAGCAGAGATGGGCAGTAACGCGTTACTTGTAACCGATTACTTTTTTCAAGTAACGAGTAAAGTAAGGGATTACTATCGCAAAAACGGTAATTAGATTACCGTTACTTTCCCGTAGGAACGCTGCGTTACTGCGTTACTAAAACCGTGATTTTTTTGCAAGAATGTCTCATGACAGTGACGTAAGCGAGTGCAACGTTCGTGACAACACCTGTGTGCAGATCAACAATGGATAATATATGGAGTGCGGAGAGAGTATGAGCGTGCAGCGTTTAAAGCGTGGAAGTACTGACCTTACTTTGAGTTTGATTCCATAAAAAGTGACAAAAACATTAGTGTCCGTTGTGCGTGGGAAGAAAACTTCTTTTTACAGCGAAAAAACCCCCTAAACTTCCAAGCAAGCACCGAGTGCGCTACGACGTAATGGGAAATTTACAGAGAAACTCGCCGATTCTTCCACTGACCGCCGCGGCACACCTGCACCAGGGTAAACCTCCGCCTACCCCACTCCTGCTTTAAAGGTGTAATGGGATTACTTTTTGGGGGAAGTAATCAGTAATTAGTTACTGATTACTTTTTTCAAGTAACTTGACCAACACTGCTAATGAGCAGGTTATATCTGTCCTCTGCTTGTATCTTTGACTCTCAGCTCTGTTTTTGACATACGAATGATCACTTGTCATAAAAGGGTTAAAAGAAATATTTTCTATCTGAAGCAGACATTGTAAATGCCCTCCATGCCTTCATCTTATCACATTTAGGCTATTCCCAATACTCTGGTCTCTTCCAAAAGTAAATCTCCTACTTCACCTGGCTCTAAATGACATGGCCTCACTCCAGCCTACACTACAAATGTACTCAGACCTCATGAACCAACGTCAGAGCCCCCCTAACTGTTCCCACAGCCCACCTCTTTACAGAAGCCACCTTAAAGACATTTTCTGTTAGAGACTTGCAGCTGGAGCGCGCTTTACAAGAAGACTGAGGTTAGCAAACTCAGTATCTACTTTTAACCCTTTACAGGGGCCTCACTGGAGTATCCACCATTAACTGAAGCATTACATGTTTCAAGACTTTTTGTTATCTTTTCCCCAAAATTTGCTATTAAAGGCAATTTTTACAAAAAAGCTTTTCTATAAAAACGTTTCTTATGCCCTCTCTTTTTCTTTATAGCCCTATGTATTTAATTTTATTTCTAACTTTTTCATTTATTATTCTATTCAACAAGTCAGTGTACTCTCACTGCCGGTCCCAAGCCTGGATAAATGGCACCGGCTGCGTCAGCAAGGCTAAAATCTTCACTAAATCAAACATGCTGATCATCAAGAATGAGATATTGGATCAGGGATGAGCTGGAAGCACATGATCACTTTTTCACTACTGGTTTCACTTCACGACCAGTAAATGCCTTCCATGTAAGGTGACCGTGCCAATCAGCTAGCCACCAAAGAAGAAGTGACCTAAGAGGTGGTTGGGGCTCGAGAGGTAATCTACTCATTGCACGGCTGGTGTTTCAGTCCCTGGCTCCTCCAGTCTGCATCTCAAAATATCCTTGGGCAGGATGCTGGACCACAACTTTCATATATGCATCTATCAAGAAGGTTTAAATTATCGCCCTGCTGGAGACTCTTTGTTTCCCATGTATGTGCGGGTCCTCTGTGGAATCACCAGCTTCCTCTCACAGAGCAAAGACAAGCATGTCAGATTAACTAAAGTGTAAGTATGAGTGTGAAGGCTTGTCTGTCTGAGCCCTGTGACCTGTCCAAAGTATATCCTGCCTCTCTCCCAGTGATAGCAGGGATAGGTTAGCAGCCCTGAATCAGATCAGCAACACAAACTGACATGGCTTGTGGTCTGTAAAGCCCTTTACAGTCATGTTTTGAACAATTCTGTACAAATAAAACTTTATTTGTATTATTCTGACACTGTTTGATGGCAGGTTTCAATAGACAGTCTCAAACCAGTGTTAAATTGGATTGATTTTACTTGTAATGGTTTTCCATCCCACACTCATCAATAAGCATGCTGGAGATTTGTTTTTCATTTACAGTAATTACCTGCCGCGGGTTTTACTACTTTCCTTGACACTGGTTTACCACTTTCTGTGTAGGCTTGGGGGCATGTTGACAGACCTAGAAGCCCTCCCCCCAACCCTCCCCCGCAACCGCCTTCTGTGTGTGTCGTCACCGAAGTTCGGCACAACACATTTAGGCTTGTCCTTTTGTTCTGCTCATCCAAATCCAGGCTCGCAGTGGGGTTGAAGTCTTGAATCAAAAGTACAAAAGATTATGTTGTGAGTCCATTACTGTACTGAAAAAAACAGAATGAATGTGTGGAAGCATGCCCTGCTGATTACATAATACCATGGCTGTCAGTCAAGACTAATGAGAAGAAACTAACAGAGTGGCAATCTGCAAAGTTTGCCCTTTAATAATGTGTAATGATTTTAATGATTTGTGGCAGCTGAGGCATAAACAATACACTGTGGTAGGAGGATGTTAACAACAGATACCCCCCCACCCCACCCCCCCACCCTCACGTCCCCAAAAAAGGGGGAATAATAAAGGGGGAATAATGATTTAAGTGCTGCAAGTGATTGCTGCAATCACTTGCAGCAATTAAACGAATTAGACAACAAACCTTTGTTTGGATATTTAAACATTTTGCCTGTTATGTAACGATATCGACAGACAAAGGCATAATCAAATCATCGATACGGAAACGGAGAAAAGTGCCACTTCTCACCACAGAACTCTCACCTTTGTCCTCCCTCCACACAGAGTCTGGTGTCAGTTCCTGTGCCCTATTTTTCTCTGACACGTTCAGACTTTTTCTTTTTTATAAAGCTCTGAAAACTCTGTGGTTGAGCATCATCTTGAGCTGAGTTTCTGCTTTTTACTAAGACACTCATGTGGGCCAGGATGAAGTGTTAGCTGTGGGTAAAAACAAATCTGTTTTCAAGTGTACTGCTTTCTTTTGTTTGCTTGTTTTGTTTCTTTATAGGTTGCAATATTGTGAAGAAGCACGACATTTGCACCACTGCTCACATCTGAAGTCAGACATTGAAACTCTGTTTATGTTTACTGGCAATACTAGCTTTTAGAGAAAGTCTTACCTCGTATAGCGCTAAGAGATGTCTTTATATGCAAAAAAAAAAAAAAAAAGATGGCGGATGACACCGTCACCTTTTGGCTTTCTTTTCTGTGCAGGAAGTCGTTCTTGCATCAAGAGGTTATTCTCAGAATTTCTGATGTGTTGTAAGAGTCTAGCAGGTGCTTACAATACTGGGTTTGTTTTTGACATTAATAGACTGTTTATGGGCTGAAAAACTTTTTCTGCGTGTCTGTTTGTCTGAAACTGGCAGTTCAGTCTTGACTTTGAGATGGAGGCTTTGATCACAGCAAGAATTGAAACCTTAAAGAAAAATCGTTACAGTAGAAGCATTTTAATGGCAAAAAGATAACAAGGCAATATTCAAGGTAAACAATAGGAGCACATACACAGACAGAACGTTAAGGGATGAATCCACTTCTCTTTAGTCTCAGGAATTTAGTTGAGGAATGATTTAATTTAGCTCAGTTTTGGTACAAAGTACAATCATCATAGGAATAAAAGCAGTTTGACAAAGACCTGAAGATGTACAGTTACTTATATACACAGCTAAAAATAAAATAAAATAATGCATCACTTTTTAATCACATATCAGGTCAGTTAAACTTCTGGAATATTGAGCTGGTCAGTTAAGTCGCAGAGGGGGGTTTTAATCAGGTTTAGCTGCTTCGGTGTTCATGAAATTAACAATAGAGGCATCGTTGAGACAATACCTGAAACAGGAACAGTTTTACAGGTGGAGGTCACAGGTATTTTTTCCCCTTCTTCAGCTTTTCTCATCATTTTTTTTTAATTAGTTTTGCATTTTTCTAGGGTCATTGTCACTGCTGGCAGCATGAGGCGATATCTGGACCCTACAGATGGTGCACAGCATAGTTCAACACATCAATACGTGCCATTGCCAGAAGGCTTGCTGTGTCTCTCAGCACAGTCTCAAGAACATGGAAGAGATTCCAGGAGACAGGCAGTTACTCTAGGAGAGCTGTACAGGGGTGTAGAAAGTCCTGAACCCATCAGGACCAGTATTTGCTCCTTTGTGCAAGGAGGAACAGGATGAGAGAGCTACAATGCCAGAGCTACGAAGTGACCTCTAGCAGGCAACTGGTGGCTTGAATGTCTCTGACGAAACAATCAGAAACAGATTTCACGATTGTGACTTAAGGGGCCGACATCTTGTAGTGACCCCTGTGCTCACTGCCCTGCACCGTGGCCAGACTGGGAGTAGCTGTAGAATACTAGAAACGGCGGGTCTATGCTTTTCACAGATGAGAGCAGACTCGCCCTGGAGAATGTTGTGCTGCCAGAAACATCTTTCAGTGTGACAGGTTTGGTGGTGGGTCGGTGCTGGTCTGGGGAGGCACATCCATAGAGGGATGCACAAACGTCTACAAGCAGGCAACAGCACCCTGACTCCCCATTAGGTGTCAGGATGAAGTCCTTTGACCCATTTTTCTTTTTCTTTTTATGAGCTGTATACTTGGCACTAACAGACAGCTGACTTTATGTTTTACTTGTGACTTTCACAAGACCTTCACTTACAACACATGCTCAGCTGAAACCTATACAAGTGACAGATGATATAAAAAGACATAAACTTTCAACTTATTAGACCACATGACCATGTGACATGAAACTGAGCTTGAAGCTGGCAAAAAAGGTTAAAGTTCAAACACATCCCATCACATGTCTTGAAGACATGAAAAAAAAAAAACTTACATCATGGCTACAGTTTAATCCAAAAAAAGCTTTTGGGGGTTGACCTCTATGACTATATTAATTTATAAATTCAGCTGGGGTTGGTGAATGATAACAATAATAATACGTCATTTTCTTTTTCATCTAAATTATTCTTTTAGAGCAATAAAATAAATACATTAATAAATAAATAAATCATGCACGTGCACATAGAATAAGTAAATATTTCAAATTTATTTTATGTCTAATTCTGAACAGAATTTGTCGTTTATGTCAGAGGGCTAATTTTAAAAGCCGACTCTTTGGTTTTATTACATTTACGTCTGTATTATTAGAAAGCGAAAATCCAAAAAAAGAAAAGAAGTGAGTCAATGGGCCTTATATGGTACACTTCCTGGAGACGGTTGCTACAACAGTTTGTATCCTCTTGGTTACCGTTTGTTGTCAGGCCTAAACACTGACATTAACAAGCTAACTGTTAGCTGGAGTATCTGGGGGTTTCTGAAAGATGGCTTTTGCTTCACACAGTCACAGAGATCCAAGCGGAACATACACCTTCTCCAGCCGCCCCAGAGCTGTCGAGAACCGCTCAAAGTACAGCGAGACGTCGACTGAAGAGTACGGTGCCGTTGTTCATGGTGTCTTAAATGCGAGCTTATAAGTGGTTAACTGTACCTGTAATATAGCATATTGACTGTGGAAATAAAATCCACTACAGCGGCTTTACTGACTGTAAGAAAAAGTAGCTGAAGTTTATATTTCATTTACAAGTAATAAAAATCCGAGAGCTAAAGCAGCCTGTTACTTGAAAAATTGAGTAAATCAGATAGTTGTGGTCAGAAGTTTAAATACACTCGTCATGGGCACGAATGGCACTGTAATTTTGGGATTTTAATGATTTCTTTGAACTGTTCTTTTTTCTGTGTTGAAATGATTATATAGCATACTTCTTTACGCCAATAATTAGGTGCAAAAGTATAAACACAGGCTCAAATCATACATGTATCTTTTGAGATTTAAATGTAGGTGCTGAAGGTACTACATTTTTAATAGGCCAAGACCTAATGAACAGTCATGATTATGCACAACTGGTAGTTTCTTTTAACCAGCATAAAAATGATTGGAGCCATTTCTATACAACTCCAGATTTCTGGATCATCAGTTCAGACAACTGTATATAAGTAAAATCTATTAGAATGTGTTACTTTTCCAGACCTAAACGGTTACCCTCAGATGAGAAGAAATTGGTTAGGATGTTCACGAACAATCCAGGAACCACCAAGGTTCAAACCTAAAAACGCTGTGCCAGCTGTCTAGTATGGTGGTGGTCACATCAAGCTCTGGGGGTGTTTTGCTGCCAGTTGCACACTTTGTGCAGCGTACAAGTAAAAATAATGAAGAAGGATTACCTCCAAATTTTTCAACTTCACTTCAAATCAAAAGCCACATGGTTGAAACTTGGTCATAGTGGGGTGTTCCAACAGGACAATAATGCTGAACACAAATCAAACTGGTTTTGGATTAATGAAGCAGGCTAACATTGAGCTTCTCAAATGACCTTTCCAAAGCCCCGAACTCAACCCTATTGAAAATATGGCGACTGGAAATCAAGGGATTTAAATGAATTCTACCAATTCTGACAAGAACTGGTTGAAGGACATTTAACCAATTATAAAGGGAGGTATGTGCAAATATTTCAGCCTGTATGTATAATTTAGACTCTATGTGGATTAGACAAAATCCAAAAATAAATTTAAATGTATGCAGCCAGTTCTTGTTTTTTAAAGTGATTAAAGATGTATACTGAACATTCATTTAATGAAATCTTTTGAATTCTGAAACTACCATGACATTCGTACTCACGATGAGTGGATGCAAACTTCAGACCACAACTGTATCTCAAATGTCGCATGCTTCAGCTGTCAAACTCCAGAACAACATGGATCAGCATTTTCCCTTTGAGGTTAAAAAATGCAAGCGGGAAAAAAAAAGATTTTCAGCCTTTGAATTCCCGCAGACCTAATAGATTCAAAGCAGTTGATGGCTGTTTACAGGTGGTGAACATTTATAGGAAATAGTTGGAAACTTATCGCATGCATTAAAATGAATTGTCGTCTTCCTGCAGGACAAAGCGTCATTATGGAAACATTATGTATGATCGTCGTGTTGTCAGAGGAAATACGTACGCCAAGCATATCCTACCAACTGTAAGTGTGAAACATTCATTTTCTGTTTTTTGTGCAGCGTAGGTTGTAGTTCTTTCCTTCTTTTCCCCACTGATAGACAGCTCAGCCAGACCCTGCAGAGATACGAAGACAACAGGCCAACAGGAGACGAGCCATCGCTCGAAAGCAGGCCAGGGAGCAATTTAGACCCAACACTCCTGAAGCGCTGGAGGGGAGAAAACACACTGATGTACAAACTGGTAAAATAATTCCCTAGACAACTTCGTAAACAGGTAAAATAATTATTTCTGACTCCAAAAACATGGAGTTTTTATAATGAGCTTGCTTAATTTTCAGAGCTCTACCTTGAAGAACTGAGCAATATTATTGCAACTACGGACATTGAGTGTCAGACTGACCCCTTCCTGGACAGACCAGCAACTCCACTCTTCATACCTGCCAAATCTGGCAAAGATGTCGAAACACAGATAGAAGAGGGAGAGGTAAGTAGTCCCAGTGGAAGGTTTGTTTAATAGCATTAACAAAAAAAGGTTAGACCTGTTTGTTGCCTTCTATTGTTCTGGAGGAGCCAATAACCCAGACTGAGACTTCTCTTTATAAGGTTGCCAATCACTTTGGCTCGGAGGCTAAAGTACAGAATTTACTATGCATTCAGGCATGTTTTGAGGCAAAACCTTTTTTCAAATTTAGTTGGCAGGGGACAAACATGCAGAAATGAGCTTGATTTATAGGCGTTACTTCTTTTGGTTATTTTCGCTTTCTGTGTTTTAACAACTCTCTAGTTATTCTATATATTGTTTTGGCTTTTTAACCATTTTAACCATATTAATTTGTAATTTGGGTTTCATTATTTTATTTTATTTACTGGTTGGAGGTCATTTAATATTATTTTTTTCTATTATATGAGTATTTATATTTGGCGTATTTGATTTATTTTTTTAATTTATATTTTTTTAGTTTATTTTTTCATTTTTTGAGTAATTTGCTATTTGATTATTCTTGCAATACTTAGACTATTTAAATACATTTTGATTTCTCAGATTTTCTGGTTTATTTATTTTGAAGTTAATTTTTCTTTCTTATTCCATGTTGCTCTGTTTTATTATCAGCTTGTCAGTCGTCAAGACTCAAGTGTTGGTCTTTGCCTTTAATTCTGTTGCCTGTGAATTGCCCAACTTTGTGGAACTGAAAAAGAAAAGTGCTGCTAATTTATTTTGACTTTGTAAGATAGTAATGAAAACAAGTTTTTAAAACACCACTTTTTTATACTTGCCCTATGCAGCTGTTTGACTTTGACATTGAGGTGCAGCCAGTATTGGAGGTCTTGGTGGGTAAGACAATCGAACAGTCTCTGCTGGAGGTGATGGAGGAGGAGGAGCTTGCCTGTCTGAAGGCCCAGCAGAGAGCCTTCGAGGAGCTTCGAAATAATGACCTGGCAGAGGTGCAGCGGCTCCAGGAGATGGAGAGACGACACAACGAGGAGAAAGTATTCAAGTTCTAGAAACTGTCTTTTTATCCAAACATGTCTGTCTGCAGCCAGCCTGTGAGCCCTAAACATGCAACTGGACAGGTTTTAAGTTTTGAACACTTAAAGTACCATTTTGCTATCTATTATAATTACACTCACTGTAATAGGTACCCCTGTTGCACTTCCCATTAATGCAAATATTAGCCAGTCACAGGCCAGCAACTCAATCCATCATCAGCCTGGGTTCTCTTTAAGTGCTCCAGCTTCCTTTCCACAGCCCAAAGACAAGCATTTAGTAGGGTTGGGTTAATTGGTGATTCTAAATTGACAATGAGTGTGAATGGTTGTCTGTCTCTTTGTGTTAGCCCTGTGACAAACTGGCAACCTGTCCAGGGTCTGCTTTCGCTACGACTACTGGACAGACCCCAGCTCCCTCATAACCCTGAATTAGATAAGCTGAAGGAAATGCATCGTTGTTGGCAAAATTAACTGTCGGAACTGCCAGACTGCTCTGAGGTGATATGAAGGCAATCAAAAGAATCACTTGTTATGAATCTTAAAGCAGATGGACTACAGCAGCAGAAGAAAAGCACACCAGGTGCCACTCCTGTCAGCTAAGACCTACAATTGCTTGATCTGATCAATCTTGATTTCTGCTGTGAAATTTGGATGGTAGGGTCCAAATTTGGTGCAACATAGAAATTTCAATAGGGTCCATGTCAAGCTGGACCCAAATCTCTGAGGAGTGTTTCCATCGCCTTGCTTAATCCATACAATGAAGAATCAAAACAGTTCTCAAGGCAAAAGTGGGTCCTGCCCCTTATTAGCGTGGTGTACCAATAAAGTGTGAACAGTTTAGACATGTATTTCCTGCCAAGATTAGCTGTTGTAGATATGTGTGGTGATTCATCATCTTTTTTTAAAAAAGAAGTCACACATGGGGCACAAATAATTTCTGTTGGCTAATGTTGCCAGAGAAACAGTGTCATCAAACCAAGTCTGATATGGTAGTAATGTCACAGTGCTGATGAAGCAGATTAACTGTGTTTGAGTTCTAAAATGCATATTTATGAGTCACTATGCATACTCCTGTAGTGAAGCTACATGAGTATGATCTCACTGACAATTTTTAGAAATAATAGAGGTCATAGTGTTTGTGCGCTGCTTACACCTGCTAGGTATGGTGGAGAATTTCAGGATTTCAGACATCATGAGTGTGAGTTTTTTGGTGCCAGATTAAACAGATTAATCTGGGTTCCTTCCTCCCTCAGGAGCGTAGAATTGCACAGCAGAGGGAGGTGCTGAGGAAAGAAA
The DNA here is from genome assembly GCF_056152115.1 of Neolamprologus brichardi. Classification (NCBI taxonomy): domain Eukaryota; kingdom Metazoa; phylum Chordata; class Actinopteri; order Cichliformes; family Cichlidae; genus Neolamprologus; species Neolamprologus brichardi. The sequence goes on from NC_142118.1 coordinate 13,904,305, forward strand.
AGGAGATTGCAGAGAAGATCGCCGCCCGGGCGTACACCCAGCAGTACTTGGCCGGTCTTCTACCTGCTGTCTTTACCTCGCTGAGAAGGCACGGCTACTTTTACAACCCCGTGGAGAAAGGTCGGCCTACTTGACACACGAGGGTGTCGCTGCCCTCTGTTGCTAAAGCGTAATTTCCTTACATCTGTGTCTATTAATAGATGAAAAGGTAATTTTCTCAAACTTTGCGGATGAATCATATTTGTGGTTTTGATTTACAGATATCGAGACTAATTTCTTCCCATGGCTGATGGACAAGGTGAACAACAGGGTGGAAAGGAGATACACGGCAAGAGAAATTCTTGACAGTAAGAGACATTGGTTATTTTATTTAATGACATCCCTTTTTTGAGATTTTTTGGGTTGATGTATGCAAACCTAAATTTGCTATATTTAACAAAAACTTTTGCATAGCTATGTTTAAGGTTTTTTTTTTCAGCTTATCATTTTCTGTAGTCCACTCATCATTGCTGTAGATTTTCTATAATTATGCTTTTATTTAGCATTAGTTTTTTTTTTTATCACTTCAAAGTGCTTTATAAGTTCAAACCGACTCAAATAGAAAGCAGAGAAATGAAAAGAATGGGACGTGCCACTCAAATTGAAATCTATTTGAGGATTCTGTAACAGCACTGAGGGTGGAGGAAGTACACCTTGCAGGTGAAAAAAGGCTTTTTAAAAACTTTATTTTAGACCCAGGTTTTAAAGCCTTTAAACATTAGATTTGATTGATGACAATGTGTGCAGTTTTTAATGTTCTGGTGACTGATGAAATTAGTCATTTATAATAATTGGACAAATAATTGCCCGGAGGAAATAGAAGTTGAACAAAAAAATTCTAAAAAACTTGGTTCAGGAGGGTAGAGGTCTGCATTTACTTCTTGTAAACTTTTCCCCAGCATGCATTGTGTGACTACCATCTAGTGGTGCGTGATAAACATTACAGCTGTCACTGAAGTCAAACAGGACAGGGATGGGGATGCACCTGTGTGACTGAAACATTTCCATGTTTTTGTCTGTTTCAGCTATGATCTACGATGTAACCCAGAAGAGACTTGAGCGCTTCAACGAGGAAGAGACACAGCCAGAAAAGTCTGATTCATAGGGAGATTTATACACAAGTATTTACCACAAATAAAAGTTTCTTTTCATCAACTGGTTTTTGTTTACGGCTCCAAACCTAGGTTACCAACAGGGAAGGTAATAACTGCCCTCAGGTGGACAAACTATGCCATGTCAACATTCATACTTTGGTTGAAGGGTGGCTCTTCTTAACTTTTTAAGTTAAGTGTCTTTCATTGGCTGTTCACAAATGACTGATATGATAGATTGGTAAATAGCTAATATCAAATGATATTAGACAGGAGGCCAAGGTGAAGGTGGCAGAGCTGGAATTGAAGATGTTAAGATTTACATGAATAAGAGTTACATGAATGGGCAAGATTAGAAATCAGCATATCAAAGAGACAACTCATGTTGAGTGGTTTGGAGTCAAAGTAGAAAAGTGAGGCTGAGATGTTTTGGCCATATAGTAGTGGAGGAGGAACAGAGAAAGACCTCAGAGAAGATTCATGGATGTAGTGAAGGAGTACATGCAGAGGGTTGGTGTGACAGGATATGAGGAATAGGATGAGATAAAGGCAGATGAGCCTCTGTGGAGACCTCTAAAGGGAGCAGCACAAAAAAGCAAAGATGATGACATTGGCCTGTTTGATATATCAGTTGGGCTCCAATGATTAATAGTTCTGTGGGTCTTTTTTGCACTTATGAATTCGATGCAATAGTTGTCAATTATAGACCTATAAATAGAAACAACATGTTAAAACCTCAAGATAATAAAATTATTTAAAAAATGAAGTTCAGGTTTCCTCATTTTTCCCCCTTGAAGGCAAGCTTTTTCTTTCAGTTCTGCGGTACAATTGTTCATTTACTGCTTATCTGAAGAAAGTTCCTGTGTGCTACTGAGCTGTCAACATACCAATGAAAGAAAATCAGCCAAAATCTAATGTTCAAAGAGCAATCTTAAAAAGATTATCATCGGCAGAGCAGGCAGTGAAACAGGTTTTAAGGAACTCCAGATATTCAAGAGGAGCATTCAAAGTGCCTCCCTGTGTATTTATCCATTTGCATCTGGCATCCGACTGCAAACAGTTTATTCAGGTGCACTAACAGGCAAATTCAAGAATGCTTTGCATTACTGTGACTGTTCGGCTCCATTATCCCAGCACCCAGAAAATGTATTTAAAGCAGCTGATAATTTCTCCTGCTTTAAAAACCAGCAAGGATTAACATGTTGGTACCAGCTTTGTTTCATGAGTTTCAGGCTAACCTCCAGGTGTTAGAGACACACCCATTTTCAGTAGACTTTGCTTAGAAAGCGGTTGTGATGATGATGATGGTGCTGGTGAAGCTAGGTAACCGCAGATGCAGGGGCAGGCGGGACTGTCACCTCGCTCTTTGGTTTCGTATTATGGCGAGAAGTAGGTCTAACCTCCTATATATACGGTCTATTTTAATCCCGTCCTCTCATTGGCCGATTCACCTCTGACGCCAGCTCTCGATACAGCACGCGCAGGGCGGATGACACGCGCTATTTCCCGTGTTAAAGTTTCAGCAGTGATGCAACTCCGCGCTCAGGACAGGTGACACCTGAGTCTTTGCGCACTAAATTGAGGAAGTATTAAAAAAAACCAATATTAAATGACAGTTGCCAAAGTGACAGCGCTCTTAACACGACAACTTACTGGAAAAATAAAAGTTTATGTTGCTTGTTGTGGTTATTGAATGTTATCACACGATTTTCGTATAATGCACTGAAAATTTGGGCTAGGAAATAACTAACTATCTTAAAAGTAGAAATACCTTAACATGTCTAACCGGGGGCTGTTATTTTAAGGTCATAAAAGAGAAGCACAGTTTAAAAATAAACCTTCAAATTACATAATAATTAAATAACAAAAAGATTAAATAGCATAATTTCATCACACTAACTTTAAATAAGAGTCATTGCACACCATACTTAAATTTATTTATTGTTATTATCACACTTAAAGTTGCAGCTGAGGGCCCTGTGACAAACCACCAAGATTCCCCACTATAGCAGGGAAAACACCCAAAATGCTCATCAAACATCAATGAAACTATTAATGGTTTTGTTGGGAAGTCCCTCAGAGTTCCCTTAGGGTCCCAGTGGCCCCGAGTGGTGACCCTGCTGCCCTGCAGCCTGCAAGGGCGGCACACAGGGATGTATGAGCGCCATATTGCGCCTGGCTGGAGCAGCAGCGGGAGAGGGAGTGTGCGGACCCGCCGTGCAAACCACCGTCTCATCTCCGGTAAGACTTTATTCTTATTTCAACACCTTCGTCCTGCTGACCGACCCCAGCAGCAAAGCGAGATGGAAGAGCTGCAAAATAAGACTTTGTTTGGTTTTATTTATTTATTTTTGCGCTCTTTTTTGTGCTGCACAGCAGGCAAATCTCACAACAGGTGTCTTTGGGATTATAATGGGAATGTGGCTGAGGGCGGCGCAGATGAAGATCTGCACAAAGGGGAGCATTAAGACAGCGTGGGTTTAGGAGCCCACGGTTTAGTCTTCTAAATCTTTTACCGTGTATTTTTATTAGGAAATCTTTTTAGTGGAAAAAGTGGAACGTGTCATAAACTAGGCTTGAGTCGTTTCCCCGTCGGTGTGGGTGTGTACCCAGAGCAGACATTACAGTCCCGGTGAAATATTCCCTGTCTGCCGTCACTTTGTCCCGTTTAGTCACACTGTAGCTGAGCACTCCTTGCGCTAAATGCACTGTAAAACAGCATTGTTTCTGTTGTCTACTTCTTTCTTTTTAATCGACTTTGTGACGCGATGCAGGCAAATATTGAGCATGAAAAGCTTCCATTAATATAAAGTGGGGTGTGGATTTTTGAGATAATGACGTCTTCAAAATAAAAGACCAAAACCACAGACGGGTGGGGACCATTACGTTTATTAAAGGTAGTAGTTGAGGTGTGTTTCTGTACTAAAGCTAAGCTGCATGGTGTCTGTGTGACTCAGTGTTAAGGTAAAGCAAGATTTCAGTATATCCGGTGTTACATTTCAAAATAAAGTCTTTCAAGCGCGACATTTTTGGTATTCGTTGTTAAAAGACAAGAAATGGCTGTAAGAGAATTTAAAAAGCCAAACAACCAACATCACCATTTTACCTTGTTAATGTGTATAGGTGTATAGGTCAATGTGTATCAGTCTGTTGCTGGCTAACACAGATGGATAACCATCCAGATACACATTCACACTACCAGTTTAGAGTCACCACTTAACCTAACCCCAGGTACGTGACAGCGCGTCAGTGATCCACTGATAAGCAGTATGGTAGTGCCCATCAATTGATCACTGTACATTAAATAAATACATCCATTTGAAGATGCAAACATGGGTTTTTATTTTGTTATTCCAAATGAAAATATTTAGGTTTAGAAGTTCCTCATAGACTGAAGATTTCTCTATTTTGTTTTGTGGAAGGATATTGATAATTCGTATTATTATAGTACTAAGAAGGGTAATAATAATTATAATAATTGTAATAAATATGAAAAATAATCGACGGATTAATGTTTTTTTAATCAGTGTCTCAGGGGATTACTAGAAAACAATGACCAGTAAGACCAACTGCTCTTAATTTGAAGGTTAAAAAGCCCACTTCCTATGTTATTGTATCCGGCTGCCGTTGGCTTGTTGGTTTCCAGGGTGATTCATCCTGATGACTGTAGTCCGCAGGAGTGTCGCGCTATCCTCAGTCGGGTTTAAGTAGCACAGAAGTGGCCGAAACTCGTTTCTCTTCTTTCTCTCTTTTCAGGAAGGCGCAGTGAAAGCCGCAGTCGCTCGGAGTACAGGTCTCTCCTTTTTTATTTGACAGTTCCTCGCTCGAAGCCGGGAAAAGGACAGAAAAATGCCCAAAGCGGTAAGCAGCACCTTTGATTTTTCTGTATAATTTCACTCTTTAGTTCTGTGACAGGTAGATTGTATTAACTGAATCACAGCAGGTAACGATTACCACACTCTCAAATCTGTCTAATCCTATTCGGAAAAAAATATAAAGAAATGGTTTTATTATTTTTGTATTATGCGAATCTCATAAAAATGTGGTTATAGCGACACTATTATTATGACAGTAGAGCTTTATGAGATTATTAGCTCATGTAAAAATACGGTAATCATGTTAAAGGAGAATGCCACTGAAAAATTCAATGTCTTACATCTTTATTATTGTTCTTCATTTATTTTTACTTGAAAGATAAGTGTGAACAGTGTTTAATTTTAAATGTGGTTGCTGTTTAAATAGGTAGATCTATATTTTTAATAGCTATATGCTTTTACTGGATAAGGGTGGAAAGTCTTTGAATGCAGATGTTGGGTGGAAAACTGGCAAAAAAAGTGACTTGCTGTCTATATAAACTGTATTTTATGTAGTTACCATGTATATGTGAACAGGTTTTTAGCCTTCAATTACTCCTGACTCACTTTGCCCCACCCGAGCTCTTACATACTGTACAGTGGCACATGGCTCGTCCTGTATCTATCCCTCTTTGTTATGGAAATGTGTTAGATTAAAGCCTATGTCAATATTTTTCACCGTATAGAAAGTGTCAGAAAGATAAATTAAGCCAAGTTGTTTGCATGAGTAACTCATGCAAGTCAAACTCACAGTTTTAAAGTATCTCAATGGGAAAAAGGCAAACAGTATCAGAAATAGGTGCAGTTGTGCATTTTGTGTTATTATGGTGACAGGTTGCTGTTAAACAGATTCATATAGGCATGACAATGGGAGCCCAGATGAGCATCACTAAACATTTGTCGGTTTGTTTAGAAATGCCTCAGGGTTGTCATGAGCGTCACTGTGGAAATGACATCATTGCTGTCTTGTTAGCAGCAGCACACGGAGTCCAGTTGACACAAAACAGCCTTTTTAGAAAATCACGTCAGAGTATTTTTTTCCACGATACCAAGAAAAAGTCACAAGGCCTTTTTTTTCTTCCTAAAAAGTTTATCCTAAAGACTAATTCAGTGTGTGGCCTCATGATTGGCCCAGTCTTTCAGACATGGCATGAGTAAATGTCAGCAGGACACTGTTTTTTTTAGTAAATCTAAAATTCTTTCGATGCTGTGGGTGGGGAAAGCTGGGAAACAAAACCCACAGCGAGAGTCAGATGAGCCTTATGTTACATTCAGCCTGTTTAATTTCATCATCTATTAGTCAGTTGAAGATTTTCTTACTTAATCATCAGTCTGTGCAGTTTCAAAAATCCCTTTTTCTTCCCCTAGACACACATTTTTGTTTGAGAAATGACAGTTAAAGCTGGTAGTTTTCGTCTCTTCTGCGTAAAAATGCACCTTTTGTGTCAATTTAACACATTTTTTTATTTCAAAGACACAAAATTAAGTCTAAAAACATTTAGGAAAGCCCTAATGAACAAATGCGAAGGTATATTTCATTTTAGCTAATGATCCTGAGAAACCAGAAAGGGACACAAACCAAGCCTCAGGGGTGTCATAAGCTCCTACTAATGGTCCCAACCCCATGATAAATGGGTGTAAAAAAATCTGTGTCAAAACCATAGACATAGATCCATAGATTCAGCTCTTATGTGTAATAATTCACAAAAACTCACCAAAATCATCTAACCATCCATCTGCTGTGATACAGTCAGGAAATGTAAATGTGAAGTCACAGTCAAGCAGCAAAGGATCAAAAATGCAGACTTGCCTTAAATGTGAATTAAACTGAGAGAGAAACCTACAGGCACTCTGCAACTGTTAGAGTTCCGTTAATGGGTGTGATACCAATAATTCCTGCATTGTGTTTTATCACTGTGGGGCAGGACTTCATAGCAGATTTGCGCGAGCAGCGAGGTCTCCCGTTCACCCCTCTGAATTGCACATTATCCAAAGTAAACCACAGTTCTCCCAGAATTTCCTCAGGATCACAGCCCTGTGACACAATCAACACAAGGCGTGGCTGGCATCACCGTGGATGGGTGTTTTCTTCTCATGTCCAGTCCCATTGTTGCTATTTGTTCCTTTTAAATAATTGATTACTCAATCATATGAGGAACACCCTCCAGGCGTGATTCACCAATCCCAAAGTGGTTACAAGTCCTTGAAGTCTCATTCTTCAGTTACTTGTGTTTAATGTTGACAGAACGAGCTGGCCTGTTCTCTCTCTCTCTCTCTGTCTGTGCTGCAGTCATTTATTGGTATATTGCCATGGTGACTCCCTTTGTACCAGACTCTTGTAAAGCCATGCAAATTATGCAGAGGTTAAATATTGAATGGTCATCACTGAAGAATGCACCGTAGCCTATTCACAGTTTAACTACTGAGGTGATGCCCACTTTATTTTTTAACTTAACCTAGAGAAACATCTTAAACTTGCCACTGAAACATCCAAAGGAGCGTTAATCAAATCTCGTGGTTATACAGAGCTGGGAGGGGTTATGTACGCATAGACTTTGGAAACTGGAATAACCAAGTCAGTCAGGCCTCTAAATTTAAAGGGTCTCAATTTCATGTTAGATTTGGAAATGGCACTCTAGGAAGAAAAACAATAGTGAAAGCAAATTGCTGTTACAGTAACCTTTCTTGCAATGAGCGTCTAACCTGATTAGAAAAAGATAATTTAATCTATCTTTTTCTAAAGATTACCTCCAGCCTGTTCCTTAAAACACACACACACACAGTGTAACCATACAACATCTTGTGCAGATGGAGTTAATAAAGAAGATCTAGGAGACTGCTTTAACATAAAGACTGGAAACTGGAAGGAACAGGCAGCCTGGCTCTGTGCAAAGATTCCACTTGTGAGCCTTAATCCAGGCTGGTCATTTATTTTCACTTCCAGATTTAATGCCTTCTACATTTGCTTGTAGAGACCTTTTCACTCCCAACAGTTGAAACAGTGGTTTCTTGGTCCATTGAGTACCATGAGTGAATTAACACAGTGATAAAACTGTATTCTCTGACATCACAATGTTTTTTTTTTTTTTACTTCATTCTTAACCCTTGCTAAACTAGTATTTTGGTATGGATGTCAGCATAAAACATCTTTAGATTCAGGCAGATATGTTGTTTTCAGTGATTGGGTAGAAATAACCCGGTAGCAAGGAGACAATAGGGGACTGAAACTTGAAAGGGAGTGGAATGAGTTGATTTCAGGTACTTTGTGCACCACATTGCGGTCTGATCGCCTCATCTAATTCTGACCATGAGATCATGTGCACTTGTTACCATGTTTTGGCTCTCACTGCTTAATAATCTGTGTTGCCATAGAGCTCGGATTGCTTGTTAATGTTTCATAGCTACCACTGTGGTGCATCTTCCTCTAGGAGTGATTTGCATAACCTGTGCTGTTACAGCGGGTTTAGGAAATAGAGCTTCTGTTACTAAAATCTTGAAGTCAGTTATTAATATGAGGCTGGGGTATAAATGGTTAATATGAACTGCTGGACTTTCCTCTGACTAAAGTTGCTCTTTGTGGAACTCTGGGTCCTTGCCTGGTGTATTTTTAGCATATGTGTCATGTTTTCTTTACCGCTGTGAATGGCCTCAGTTTATTGTGAGTTACCGTTGGAGAACTCAGTTTGAGATCAGATATCACTCACTCACTGGTTTCCACTGGCTTGTCTCCTACACATATTCATATATTCCATTCTCTTCTGGTTAGGGTGTGTGTGTGTGTTTTTTTTCCTTCTAGATGCTCCATCTGTAACTGTTACATCTGTAACTGTATTTGTAACACCTCAAACTGAAAGCGCTAGAGAACAGTAATTTAAACAGAAGAAACCTGAAAAATAATACTTAATAGAGCCGTTTCTGAGCGATTCTGGTGAAGTTTTTGTGGTAGGTCATCTGGCTCCTCTGGGATGTAGATGGTGATATTGGAGGCTACTGGGGCACTGCAACTCAAAGGAGAGTTTTGTTTTGCTGTGTAAAGTAAATGCAGTGCTTCCCCTCCTTCTCCAACCTCCAAGCTGTGACTTGGAGCGGGTAGGGGTCGCTTAATTGGGCGAATGACTCAAAACCTTTCAAATTGTACGCACATGTGCCATTAGAGGGTTGAGCTCAGCGCTTCATTGTTTTTATTTTGTTGGCAAAGCAGAGTTTGCTTTGCTGCTGCTGGGTTTTAATGTCATGTGAGTTGACTGGCTAACCTGACTTGACAGCAGCAGCAGACTGGGGCAGTAAATGGGGCATTTTGAATATCCACTGACTTGACTGCTGTGCTCTTACAATATCCTGAAGGGCACAGCGGTGAGGTGCTTTTCCATGCACTGCTGTGATTGGATTTGCCTTCCCTGGAGGATTTGCGTGTAACAGTTAGTTGATCAGTCCGTAAAGCTTCATGGGAATCAGCGGCCCTCTGAGTCACCAGATTTGTTGCTGCTCCGGCCCAGATATCCCTTTTCCAGTGGGCGTCATTCAGTTTGTTCACCGCTGAAGCTCAGTGTAGTTCACAATGGACTGGAGATGAAAGATGTCACTGGAGGCCTTTCTCTGTCCTCACTCTGTGTCCACTAACCTCTTTGTATCATTTTCACTGGGCATTAATAAGCTCAGTCAATACCCTGAGTATCTGTGCCTTTTCATAACGACGTCAGTTTTCATTATTCAGCGAAGCACGGCAGTGATATTGTTTGAAATGATTCTGCATGTTAATCACCGGGGTGGATGGCTGTGAGTGGACATTAACTTCTGGGCCTGTAGAGCAGGTTTCAGTACGATGGACCTCCTCTTTTTGTAAGCACAGGTCACTGTGATCAGTCATTAACCAGAGAACTGAAAGACTCTGAAGTTTTGAATAGGACTGAGTGAATGGAGTTACTTCAGTTGAACCATCCAGAATAACATACATTGTGCCATTATTAGCTTGGGAAACTGGTGTAAGCTGTGCTTATGATATATAATCTTACTTTCATGAGTTGGACTCGTCACTGCATATTTTAATCAATAACACCTCCAGTTTTGCAGCACAGTTCCCTTCAATCAGCTGGTCTGTCTCTGAGAAAGCAGAGCCCCTTCTGTTTACTCTGCAAATACACCCCCCTTACCAAACTCACACTGACACACACACATTGCAGCTATGCTCTGCAGCAGTTTAGTATGATTTACCGTGTTTTTTTTTAACCTATAAGCACCCCTCTGTGTCTCTGGGTCAGCATTTGAACTCATGCTTTTTTTCTCATGTTTTTCTGCAGGTCAATGTTCGCGTCACCACCATGGACGCTGAGCTGGAATTTGCCATCCAGCCCAGCACCACCGGCAAGCAGCTGTTTGACCAGGTAAAGTGCATATCACCTCTGTACTTAACTGTGGCATCAGTGTTGGCCTTTTAAAACTCTATTTTAAAGACTTTGGAAACATTATTATGTGGAAAAGTTAACAATTTGGGATTTATTTTGATATAAAGTCTTTGAATCTTTTAGCCAAGGTGGTGAATATAGTTTGGCACAAAATTAGGAATCATGCTGAGAAAAGATAGTGGATATACTGGACAAAGATGCTAAGTAAGGAGCTGCTAGGCAGGAAGAAAGAGGAGGACTGCAGAGGAGGTTTATGTATGTATTGAAGGAGGACACGCAGAGTTGTGACAGAAGAGGATATAAGGGTTAGAGTGGGATGGAGGAAAATTATCTTACACAAATTATGACACAGGTAAGTACAGGTGACCGTGGCAATCTGTTAGTGACCACTTTTTTACCCCCAGTGATTGAAGGTTGCCAGGGGTCACTGACTGGTCTCTAAGACTGTGTGACTGAAGACTAAGTGCTTGCATACTGAGTGTCAAAATCTCACTGTTCCCATTCTTCCTCCTGAGGCCTCATGTCCCTTACCCAAATAAATAAAAGAATTAAAATATGTGTTTTTGGGAGATTTTGTTGAGTTTTGCTAGCTGCTTCCTGTTGCTTACAGTGTTTATGCAGCAGTTCCTGGCTTCAGCTAACATTTAATGTTCATACTGTAATGATCGTCTCTGCTGGCAATAAAACAACTAATTACCAACATGTTAAACCTTTTCAGTGCATGCACTTACTCAATTCACAATGTTTCAATCTTTACTTAAGTTAATGCACATTTTAAATCAAAATATTTGTCAAATCAAGAATTTTTTTTAAGTTTCCTTTCCAGAAAGAATTGCATTTAGATTAATTTTCAAACTGCTGTGACCTGTATTATTGCACCAGTAAACTGGGCTGTTGTGACTTTCCAGTCATTACTTCTGGGCTTGAAAAGCTGTCCAGCACAGACCAGATTACAGGATCTTTTTCCTTCAAGTCTCCTTTTCAGCATCAGGGACTGTTATTAAAAGTTTCCGGTGATGAAGAACAACAGCTAAATATAACGCTTAAGATGAAGCGAACATGGAACTTGATGAATATGTCAATCAACTTGATGGTTTATGGCTTAACGTGGTGAATGAAGTCTGTGTGGCTGGTTACACAGTGTCAGTGCAGAGTGAAAGGTGTGGTCGCAGTGAAGTAAACATTTACCTGTTGTGACTGTAGCTGTCTAGTGAACGGTGGTCTTCACTGACTGTAAATTATTACTGGTTGCTTCATTCTTCTGCAAAGCCTTACAGCTTAATTGTGCTGGCATTTAAGCTCAGATTTATGTTTCTGTAGTCTTCCATCAGGGGCGAGTTGAGTGTTGATGTAAGTCAGTTTGATATTATTACCCACTACGGTGAATGACATTACGTAATCATAGCATGTGGCTTTGTTTCTTGTTGCTATTACTGGTCACCTGCCTTACTAAAGAAGACCATTTTAATTTTCCCTTTCCTGTTGCTTTTGAGGCCATTGTGAAACTCTGTAGCAAAGATCCAAATGTAGATGACGAGTCATTAGTATGAGCTCCTCTGTGGCTTTTACGACAGCCCCGGGGGAGGGAAGGCATTGTTTTAGCCACTTCCTGTTTAACTTGTTTTTCAATAGCAAAGTAAAGCCGACTGTGGATTGATTTTTTTTTTTTTTTTTTTAGTCAAAGACATTTGAATGCAGTCATGTTAAGTGTAGTATTGACCTAAAAAATCACAACAAAAACATCCAGATTCAAAAATGGTCATGTTTGATGTCTCGTGCAAAGTGGTGTATGAATTACTTGCATGTAACTGATCAGTTCATAACAAATTTTCAAATAGCAGAGGCATCGTCACTAGTTTTGTTGAAGTAAAGATGAACTAAAGACCCTGATGTTGACCTCTCTTTATTCGCCTACTTGTTACAATGGCTGTAAGTAGGGTGTGCCACATATAATCATTCTCTCTCTGTGAGTGCCAGAGACAGTTCACAATGCTCTATTTTTATACATCAATACAATTTGCTACTCCAAGCATGGCAAATTATCTCCAAAGCTTTGAGCAACCGTTCACTGTGCCTCCAGGTTTAAATGTGTGACAGTAACTTTGGAAATTCCTTGGCCCTGAAGTCTGTTTGTGCCTGATTTAAAAAATATATATATATATTTTTTGAAAGCCTTGAAAGCAGTCGGCAACAGAAAACAGAAGTACCCTCATAGAGTTCAGCAGCTTCTGTGGAAATGCTGAGTAACAACAGTGAGCTCATTCCCAGTGCGAATGTGAGGCCTGGCGTGGCCCGTGTGGTCAGCGCTGATCATAGCCTTCGTCCTTGTCATGCTGCTGTTAAGGAGAAACGCCTGCCACTCCCCTACACACCCTCATACGGTTTCACTTCCATGTGACTTCTGCTTCTTTTCGTTTTGCCTTAAGCCACAGTTAGGAAAATCACTGCCACTGCATTTTACAGTAGTAGCAGTGGTTAGTTAAATCTGGCCACGTTCGGCCTCCAGATACTTTCTCCTGCGTCGGTGTGGTTTCGACAGATTTTCAGCTTCAGCTCTGTAGAACTGGTTTGGATCAGTTAAAAGCTGGAGGGACAATTGCTGTGAAGAAGCTGAAATCATGGCAACGTTTTTAAACAGTTCAGCAATGTGTTGAACCGAATCCAAGTCCAAGAAATATGTCTGACAGGTGGCAGCAGAACAATGTGGCACCCAACCCCATATGTCAAAGATTCATACAAAAACATTGCTGAGTTCCTTGTCAAGAGAGGTAACATGTTCCAATGTGGGATGTTTGTGGTTGTGTTATGGTAGAGCTATTCTTAGTTATTAAAATGAGCAACTCTGGCTTCTCAACACTCGCTTGGTCATGGTCATTGTCATTTGCCTCGAACCGGCACTCCCACCTCAGGGCACACTCCATCTTTATCGTGGTCGGTCCTTGTTTGGGGGGAAACCTCTCCCTTCCCCGCCTCAGTCACTGGAACACTCTGGGTTAGTCTGCCTGGGGGATCCAGTGAGTAATGCTTTTTCAGGCCAGTGGCATTCCTGTCTTTTACCACAAGGCCTGAGCTCCCATAAACCAGTAGGAGAGACTTTCACTCAATGTCTGATTGCTTTTAGCGTTAACCTGACTGCTAAATATTTCTCAGGTGTTTTCCCCCTCTTTTCTTAATCATTGCCAGAAAAATGCAGAGCTGTCCTGGTTGCCTCTTTGGCCTCTTTGGTTTTATGTATGAAAATTAACTTATTCATGCTGGTTAATGTCATCAAGAATTTTTTAGTAAAACCATCCACAAGTTAGCCAAAAGGCATTCGATTCAGCACTGAAAAAAGGCTCATATGTAAGGTAATAGTCATTAATTTAAAAGTCTGAAACGTTTTTTCATTTTTGCTACGGACAGAAACATTAGGAGACATTACAGCCTCGTAACTAAAGCTGGGATTCTGGGATTCAGTGTTAGCCCCATACTGCGGATCATCTGCTTTACGATGCTTCATTTCAGTGTAACTTAAAGATATAAACTTGACAAAGTGCTAACAGAGAGCTTCCTGGGTAGAAATTCAGTTATGTGAATATCCTGTCTGGCAGGTAGGACGTAACACATTCTCTGAAAGAAAATGAGAAATTCTCATTCTGGATGAGAATCAGGCTGATCATTAGCAAAATAAAGAGTTTTCAGTTAGTGCTGCCTAACTAGTAGCAAATATATAAGCAGATTTCATTAGACTTTAGTGCTAGCAAGGTGAGGGCAGACAATTCCTTAAACCACACAGAGTATTTGCAGTAGTGAGAACTAGGGAAAGTGTCTTGTTTTCTGCAGTGCACTACACGTGAGGAAGAGTAATGGCCTCTTGTTTCGGTGTGCCTGCCTTAAACCTGCATTCTCTCTAGTGGCCCACAGGGGGCGACTCCACTGGTTGCAAAAAGTAGTCCAGCTACATTAAAGTCTATAAAAAGCTACCCTTTAACTCAGTTGATGATTAACTTCAGTAAACACTTTTCTTGTGAGTTTGTGGTCTCAGTTGTTAGTTTCAGTAAATATAATCCAATGTTTGTTTTTGTGAATGATGAGCCCATTGGAGTCAAAGTGCAGTAAAGCAGGGTGTGCTTTAGGGTGGGCCACTGTTGTGATAAGCATGTGGTGTCTTTGGTTTGTTTGTCAGATTGACTCCACCAATACCAAGACAGTGATAGTTAAAACACTGAGAGACTTCAATACAGGACTTCAGTAATGTAATGTTACAGTGATGATGAAGCTCATTATCTCATAATGAACTAGTCTAAGCCATTGCTAAAACTTAAACAAATAGTCAAAGGATTCAGTCTATTAATTCATTTTCTACCACTTTAGCCCTATATCTGTCTTACTGGTTTTACTTTATAGTTTTAACAGTAAGGTATTGTGACCATATAGGATTTTGTTTAATGTTAAAAATGTAATCAAAAGGCTTAAATTGAATTTCCAAAAACCTTGAAGCTAAGTTTCTAACTGGAATGTTTTACTCGGAGGGAATATGTGCTACACTCGGGTTTCAGAGCTCTTGACGGATATTGAGGTAAACTAGCAGCAACCCATTAAAGTCGAGGCAACCTGCCAAATCACCCTGCTGCGAAGTCAGCCCACTAAACCGTGTCCCCAGGTTCAGATTTAATCCACCTCTAATGAACTGTATTATTTTCAAAATCCTTTGTCAGCAGGTGTCCGTAACTTGTACAGCATATTTTGGAAGCTAGTTTATTTTTTTAGGCGAACCAAAATGTTGTTGGTAAGCTTATACGGATTACTTCAACGACAAAGTGGTATCAGGGATTTCTTCAGCTGAATGTGAAACAGAAGCTCATTTAGGTATATGTGTCGCTGTTCCTTCTGGTATCTCTCCCTCTCAGTCTGTGGACCCCAGATCTAAAAGCACCATGAAAGGACCGATTGTTTTCTCAAGCTTTATGAGTTTCACTACAGGTGAGATGCAGGCTGAAGTGCTCTTGCTCTCTTATTCCAGGCTCTCGTCTTGTTCCTGCTGCACTAAATACAATCCATCTAAAGGTCTAAAACAAAGTCAGTCTTCTTTCATTCAGGGACTTGTTGATATCTATCAAGAAGAGAAAAACATTGTGGATTTAGCTAAGTGTTGCATTTAATCAAAAGAGTCTTGTTTTGCTGCATGATTACTTATTAATATTGAATGATCCTTAAAAATGATATTTTCCAGTTATTGTTGTGGCGATTTACTTATTGTCTTAACTGTGTTTTTTGTGATTTAAAAGAAAATGTCCCTCAGGGATCCTCAGAGACCAGTGAGAATACAGTGAATGGTTTTACAGTGGTTCATGCCCAGGATCTTATGTGGCCTGAGGGATCAAACATGTAGCATTTAAGAGCGTACCTTTGTTTGTCCTGGCAGTGTCTAACTGCATTAACTAAAGCCTGAGAATGTGTAATACTATGAGGGCTGTCCACCAGATTACTGTGGTACCTGAGTATGTCATCTTAAGGTTAGACTGTATAGACTTTGCCGAAGGTTGAAAGTCCTTCAAAGGCCTTTTCACAACTTGTCATTGTGAGAGGAAAAAAATTACAAGTTAGTGTGATTATGTGGAAAATTACAAGGCATGAAGGCCACAATCTTTGTATTTTTCTGAAAATGAAAAACTTTGTGTCACAATCCAGTTAATAAAAATGTTATTAAGCTACAAAAAGATTTCTGTGGTAGTGCGTTAGGCGATAAAAGGAATAGCTGTTGTAGCTCTGCTAAATCTGAGTGCTTTCTGTTTCTCTGTGCAGGTGGTAAAAACCATTGGCTTGCGTGAAATTTGGTACTTCGGGCTTCAGTATGTGGACGGCAAAGGTTACAGCACTTGGCTAAAACTGGACAAAAAGGTAAAACCCAGCTTTAAAATATGTTTGTGTGTGTGTGTGTATTGATACTTATTTGTGAATGATTATTATTATTGATAATGCCAAACCTGTGTCTTATTTATACTTTGATGGGCACTTTCCTTTTCATTACATGGTACCTGATTCCTGCATACTGTGTATGTCATGTCTGCTTGGCTCCTTTCACACCCTTCCCTTTTGATTAGTATGGAGTAATAGAGAAAGAATGCATTGTTCTGAGGGGGCGATGCATTCAAAGGTCTCTTGTTTGCCTTTCATTCAGTCAGTAGCTGCTATATTGCTATATGCGTAATATGACATGGCAGCTGATTTTTGAAGCCCCGCCTGGTTTCTGTGTGCTGCGGTGGCTAAGGAGGGTGGAAGGGGTGGAGGGGGTCAGGGCTACATGTTATCAGCTGGAGGGGGATTATTTGACAAAGAGTATGAACTCTTTGTGAACCATAGCTGCCTCTGTTATGTTCCTCTCTTTCCCGGAGTAAACACACTTTACCTGGCCTCGGCTCAGTGTTGATCTGCATTATCAAACGGACAAAAACTGTCTTGTGAAAAGCACACATTTGCCTGACAAACAAAAGATCCCTGGTTCGATTCCGTGAGGGGACCCAGATCCTTTTTGGGGTTGCGTCAAGAGGGCATTAGGTTTTTAAAATAAAAATAAATCTGCCAAATCAAACGTAAAGCTTGTGAATGAGGGAGCAGCCTAAAGAAAATCAGCCTGGTGATAAAGTCATATGTCCATAGTCCACATGTTCAACTCTGCAGCTGATCCTGTCCTAATAATCTGATCTGACGATAATTGATGGATTCCAAATTTGAACCACTAGTTGGGTGCTACTTCTGAATCTCAAACTGAAGCAAGGAGGGAGGCACCACGTTTTTACATGAAAGAAAAATGTGTGGGATAATTTTTGAAATGTACACCAGCCTCTTTTGGCTCCCATGAGGAGGGTTAAGCTCAGAGTTTAAAAAGTAATGTTGAGTACACCGATCTTGTTTATCTCTAATAGATTTGAAAAGAAAGGTTATGAGTAATACCTTTCTGAATGAAACAAATGCCAGAAACGATGCTAATCTGTCCTGTCAATTTATAAAATTTTTTTCGAAGAGAGAGTGACAGAGAGAGAGAGAAAGAGAGAGTTATACTTGCCTCAGTCAGCAGCAGCAAACTGTACACTGTCTGCTGACAGTGCAGCTCATCAGCACAATGCAATGATCAAACTGGAATATTCCTGGTCCCATTCTCTTCACCAAGACTGCCTGGTTCCTGTTTTGAAATGAGAGGAAGAGGTGTATTGTGTAAACACACACTGTAGCTGGGAGTTAATAAAGTTTATTTCGACTAAATGAAAGGGCAGATCCCCCTTTTAAGGTCATTACAGTGCAATGGGTTTCATACGGTTTAAAGTGTGGATCAAATCCATTATTTATACCACTGATTGTGATTGTTTTGTAGCCAATAATAGTAAATTTGTTAGACAAACTGTTTTTAATACCCAATACCCAAGGGCATTGTAAAGCGCTTTGGGTGCCTTGAAAAGCGCTATATAAATCCAATCCATTATTATTATTATTATTATTATTAAAACATGCTTTTATAGCGTCATGATTCACAGGATGATTCTTGCAACAGAAAGTCTTGATTTACACTCTGACAGTTCTGGCATTTATATAGTCCAGTTTTACAATTTGAAACTGAAGTCACAGCTTGACAATCATTTTGAAAAGTTGAATGAAAATGAAAACCTGTCCATAAAATTACTTGGAATACTTTGAGATAGCAATTGCTTAGATAAGATAACAGCCTCTTATTTAACCAACTTATCAAGGCAGTAAGTGAGTATGTTTATTGTATAATTTCTCCCCAGGTGTCATCTCAGGATGTGAAGAAGGAGAACCCCCTGCAGTTCAAGTTTCGTGGCAAGTTCTTCCCTGAGGACGTTTCTGAGGAGCTGATCCAGGAGATCACCCAGAAGCTCTTCTTTCTGCAGGTGAAGGAGAGCATCCTGAGCGACGAGGTCTACTGCCCACCAGAGACAGCCGTGCTGCTGGCCTCCTACTCTGTTCAGGCCAAGTTTGGAGACTACGATAAGGATCTCCACCGGCCTGGGTACCTGGTGTCTGAGCGCCTACTGCCACACAGGTGAGATGTGAGCTCAGAGCCACTAATTGAGACTTGCAGACTTATTAATCTAAATCACTTGTTTGTCCTTTTTTGCTTTTAATGGGGAAAATTTCTTTGAAAAAAGGAAGTAGCATGCTTAAAATCAGCAGCACTGGTTGAACCAGCTCCAAAGAAATTCATAGTGTCTCCACCCAAAGAAACAAAAGAGGAGATGGATTTTATTGAGGAAACATTGTTTCTAATTAACAATGAGTCAAGAGCAAATTATGCATGTAATCTGTTTAGATTGGCTCTTGTTCCACCCTCACCTAGATATATGCAGTTACTCTTCATATATATATATATATATATATATATATATATAAATTTATTAATTTTTTCCGTGCCAGTTATCATCAAACACTCCTACAGGTTAAAAGTAGGAGTCCATTTTTACCACGCTTAGTAACCAGGAGCAGGATTTTAAATGTGAGTGGGTATGTCAGGGATTGGCACTTTAAATGTCTGGGCGTAATGCTTTATGTGTCTGTCCCAAAGGTGTAGAGAGTGTTGCAAAACTAAACAACAACGTGCTGCCTTGTACTGAACCTAAGCAAGAAATTTGAAATTCTTCTAGAAATCTACAACAACAAAAAAACCACGACTGCAGCTCTAAGTCCCTCCAACCACACAGACATGAACATATATGCATTAGGATGGAGCGTGAAGTCCAAAGTAACTCAACAGCATTTTGTGCTTTTTACTATAACTTTGATGCAGGATAAGAGAACAAAATTCCCAGATCAGCCAGAGGGTTGCCATGTTATGCTATCCCATAGCATATAGTTCCACTTTATACCACAGAAACTGCATGAAAATAGTATATTTCTACATTTCTCTGTTTCTGTCTACAGAGTCATGGAACAGCACAAGTTATCCAAAGATCAGTGGGAGGAGAGGATCCAGGTGTGGCACGAGGAGCACCATGGGATGCTGAAGTGAGTTACTGCTTTTCTGCAGTTCTGTTAAGAATTATTTTTGTGTAATCCTGCATTACTAAAAGGAATTGTGGTTTTCATGTCCTGATCTTTGCCTGTTCTTGCAGGGAGGATGCTATGCTGGAGTACCTGAAGATCGCCCAGGACCTTGAAATGTACGGAGTCAACTACTTCGACATCAAGAATAAGAAGGGAACAGAGCTGCGTCTGGGAGTGGACGCCTTGGGACTCAATATTTATGAGAAGGATGACAAGTAAGTGCAGCTCCTTCAAGTACATGGCCTCGGTGTTGGTGTCTCTTCTTGTTGTTGGAGTAGCTCTGGCCCTGCGGTGGCTGTGGCTCAGGAGGTAGACCAGGCCATCTACTAATCAGATTGAACCATCACCATCAATCTGTGGTGTGAGTGTTAAGTGTAGAAAAAGGGCTTAAGACATGCTGTATAAAGCGCTTTAAGCGCTCAAGTAGAGTTGAAAAGTGGTGCATAAGAACCAGTCCATTTACCATTTGCACAACTAAACTGGCTGAGCCAGGTTCATGTCTGTGCTTAATCACTGTTCCTGTTCTACCGCAGGCAGTATGACAAGAATAACAATGAAGACACGGGAGATACAGACAGTTATAAATTTAAAATCAGCAGTTTACTTTGAGTCAAAAGTCTGCTGTGCAGGTCAAATAATAGGTTCTTATTTGGAGTTCTTCGGGGTTTTGGACCACAAGTTGGCACATAATGTGGTTTCATGACTTTAGTACTTATTTTTTGACTGCCTCAGGTGACTGTGACCTAATCTCTTTTAGAGATAAAGGTTATCAGTTGGTTGTAGAGGTTCACTTCATGCTCTACATAATTCTAAATGGTAAAAAAATCTCCTGACACATTTTTAGGCCATTTAAACATGCAGATGATGTACAAAAGCTGCAGACATTTTGCCTCGCCTTTCATTCCATCTGATTCAGTTCTCGTTCTCACCTTTGGTAACACTGAGATAAACTTGCTTAACCAGGCTAAAGTGCACAGTTAATCTCTAACCATTTTTTCTGTTAAAAACAAACAAATAAAACAAAGTAAATGTTTTTGATCAGTTTGTGGTGCTGTGCTTGAAGGCAGACCTACTTTTTGAGAGATCCAACACACACTGGTGATTGGGTGTTTCCACATTGCTTTCTGGCATTGCTTGTGATTTTCCACTTTGTTTGTAGGCCAAGACACTTTGGGAGATAATCACCGTCTGGTTTGGTGAAATGACTTCTGAGATCCCCTGTGGCCTCTTGTGTGTGGTTACTGGAGTGAAATACACTGTGTTAAAGGGGCACTCCATCCCAGATGACTTGCACTTCAGTCACTGACCCCGTGCTTGGAAAAGCTGCCAGCTTTGGCTTCGATTGTCGTTCTTCACGTATTAAGTTTGTCTACTTTCCTGCCATGCAGTGGGGTCTGCTATGTCTGTGGAACAAATGAGCACAGCACAATGGTGATGTTTTAAAGAGAAAGCTTGGCATCTCAGCTCCCTCATCAGGCCTCTAACTGAACATTTACAAGCTTGGTTTATTGTCTTCTCAAATCTAAATGATTTAATTACCCTTACTGCCATTGTGTTTGAGTCATTCCTGTGCTTCATTTCACTTTAAGTCTAATTTAACAGCTTGAGGTATGAAACCTCCAAGAAGAGAGCAAATATATTGTTAGGAATCAGACCAGGTCTTGTGTGAGTGTCTCTTTGTGCGCTCGCTGGGATCAGCATAAAAATGCCTCTCCTCCATGGTGCCCTCTGCTGTAACCATGGCTACGCCGACTGGTTTTTCAAGCTGTGCAGCACTTAAGAATGCGAAGCAAACCTACAACACTGTCTCTCCAATGAGGGCAGCCGGCCCACAATGCAACAGTGCAGCCAAGGTTTCACCCAGGCTGGAGCTGGATTAACTCCTTCTGCTCCTGCTGCTGTAGCTCATTTTTAAAGGGCAGTTTTTGCTTTTTTTCAGCCAAAGCTTTGTCTTTAGCAGGCAAGTGCAGCCTCACACACTAAATTCACTTTTTAGCATTTAGGAGTTAAACGGGTGTAATAAATAGATTCTTAATTGGCCTTAACTGTGTAGCACTGAATAGTCCAAGCTTGAATGACACACTGGACCTGAAACAGTTATTTATATATATTTTTTATATCAATACAAGTTACTTTAATACATTTTTTTGTTGTAGAGCCTGACCAATATTGGGATTTTTGGTAGATTACTGATGCATATTTTAAAAGAGTAAAGATGCTGGCTGATAATTTTTGCCTTTTTGTTCGTTGAGTAGCTGTTAATGCCACATATTACCACACGGTTGTTTCTTAATTAGTCACTCATTTAAGCTTTAGTTTAGACTTCTTTGTCAGTCGGTGAAAGTGATGATTTGTGACCCCTGTCCATCATTGTTGCAATCCCCAGGCCTAAAAACTGGTTACCAGTTGGGCCTAAACATAATGAGACGGTTCTTAAATTAATTGGTGGCACATTCAGATGTAAGTTAGTTCTGCTAGCTACTAAAGTCAGCAAATAATAAATGATATTATCAGCAGAATGAGTCTGGTGTCTCAAGGAGAATTGTCTCTGTTTGTGGAGGCATTTTACTACATAGAGTGAATGATTTTGGGTATGCAACCTGTACAGATGCACTTGTGTGCAGGGGATTTTGATGTAGGTTGGAATTTTAAATTTGCATAAGCGGACAGGGGAACCATAAAGAGGAAATATTGTTAATCTGAAAAAAAAAAAAAAGCTCCAAAAAGCAGCATGAAAGACATAAACAGCAGCTGCAGTGGACAGTTTTCATTGTTTTTAATAGCCATCATCTGTTTTCTGCTACTTGGCCGGCTCGTGGGGACAGCAGTCCACTCAGAGACGCCCAGTCATCTCTTTTCTTGGCCACCTCCTTCAGCTCTTCCATGGGGACACCAAGGTGTTTCCAAGCCAACTTATAGACACAAACTCTTGATTGTGTCCTGGGTCTGCCACAGTGACTCCTTCCAGTAGGACATGCCTGAAACATTGCACCCAGGAGAGGTCTTTGTCAAATGCCTGAACCACTTCTTTTAGTGGCTCTACTCAGAGTCCCTATTGAATGACTGATCTCCTCTCCTTATCTCTGACACTGAGTCCAGACTCCTTTTGAAGGAAGGTCCTTTTTGCCTGTTCTATCTCCAATATCATTCTTTTGGTCACTGCGTCCAGCTTGTAAATCTATAGCTTTGCCTTCTCTCCGATACAGTATCCCTATCACCAAGATGCCACACCAGTCTGCCTTTCAGTTCCATTCTGATCCGGAGTGGGCATGCACCCTTTTCCAGCTGAGAATCAGTCTCGGAGGTGCAAAGTCTTTCGCAATGAGAGCTCAGCAAAAGGACACATAACAGCAGAAACTCAAACAAGAGTAGCCCACAGACCAGTTATTCCACACATTTTCTTGACACTGCCCCCTGGTGCCAGTAAACAGCTACAACATAGCTTTTTGTAGGACCAGCGTACAGCTTGAAGCAAAGACGGCTGCACCCATGCAGCTCAGAGTATCCCGAGTATATAATCTATTCAGCTTTGTGCAGCTTTCATTATCTGACCTTTTACTGTCACTTTACAACAAATTTTCATGTACAGACTGCAGCAGTACCTGAAGCTGGAGCACACCTTTTATTACTCATGCATTTGGTTTTTGCAGCCATTGCAATCAAATGCTAATATTTCTTACACCTGAATTCTTATACATTAGAGAATTAGTTAAAAGAGAGACTTGGTAGTAAAATCCATTTATTCATGGTTTCTCCTTTTAAAAGCAAAAATCAAAACAAGTTTTGAGCAAAGAGTTCCGTGTTACCAAAATGAATTGATAAAGCACACCTCCATAGACCACAGAAGTGTGATAGAAATACTCAGCAGATAACTTCCACATTGTTTTCTCAATTCCACAGGCATGTGTCAGGGTCAGCTGGAGCGAAATTCCAGTTCAGGGAGTATAGTTTCATAGTTTCATAGTTTCATAGTTTCGTTGGCAGGTGTGCGGCTGCTTTTTTTTAGATTACCACATTATCGGCCTCTTCATGTTTAAAGTGCGACTTTTCATTGTGTCGAAAGACAGGCATTCGTTCAGGTTTTTTTTTCTGGCACTACAAGTAGCCTGCCACACCCCAGATTCATTCCTCCTACTTCGTTACTGAAATCCATGCTAAGAGGATTATTCTGACTCAGAATGAATGAAATGTGGTCCAAATGAGATTGTTCAGTGTATTTCTATAGCTTTATGATATGTAAACTGTCTGTATTCTTATAATAAATGGGGCTAGAATTGAGAGTCACAAATTTACTCCAAGCTGCCTTCAGTTTGGTTGTTTCCAAAATAAAATAATGTGACATAAAAAGTGAGTTTTTTACATTTGAAAAACTATAACTAGAGATTTTAGCATAAATTTGAGAAAAGTGAAACGATGACTTGCTTCTCAGTTGCTGATTACTTGTCTATTAATCTACTAACTGCTGGAGCTGAAGTATTAATAACAACTGATAAGAATGCACATTATTCCAAGGAAAGTGCTGGAAACATTACTTAAATTGTAATAAAATAAATTTTATGAGCAAGCACTCAAGCTACTTAAAAAGTCTATTGAGATCTTTGTCATTGTAGGTCAGTATTTTGAGCTTGGAACATAATGAAAGAGACACTTGTCTAAGGAGGAAGGTGCTAAACCTTTCAGTGCTGTGTAAACCAGCAATAAAACCTCAGGACGAGACCTGAAACCAGTATGAAGACAATAAAAACTGGGTGTGATGTAGTATTTTATTTCGTCACCATGCTCCGTGCAAGTCCATTTTTTTAAAGAGGCGGAGGTGTAAATACTGATGTTTTTTTAGGCCATCTAGATAACAAAACAGTTCATACAAAAGAAGACCAAGAGCAATCAGTTTTTACATTGTGAAAAAAGAAAGCTGTGGTTAATTATGTACAATACATTTTTGGTGGAAAAATGAACTCGTACTTAGCAGACAATTCAGGTTTTTATGTTTAAAACACTGTATTGGCACCGTTATCGATCTCAGTGGAAACATGCAGGAAGGTCACACTATATCAGAAAATGATTATTATTGTGTCCCAGTGGACACCCACATTATCCCATATATTTCACATTTATTTTCTTGTGCTTTCTCCTTCAGACTGACCCCTAAGATTGGCTTCCCCTGGAGTGAAATCAGAAACATTTCTTTCAATGATAAGAAATTCATCATCAAGCCTATTGACAAGAAATCTCCGGTGAGAAATCTCATCTAAGCAATCACACACACACACACCTCTTCTTTCAAAGGTCCTATTTTTCTATGTAATTTCCCTTACTTAAAGCATTCTTTGTCTTTAATATCAGGCTTTTCAGGGCGTATTGGGTTACAGTGTGTTTCTGTATTTAAGCTCGCTGCTTCCATTTTGCCTGTGGCATCATGTTTCTCTGCAGCGGAGGGGGAAACCATTAGGCATATCTCCCATTACAATCGAGCATAAAGAATAGCCAGAGCTGCTTTCTAGGCAGCGCTGTTAGTGATTGACTGCAGACACACACAAAAAAGCAAGTGGTATAAACCTTATCTGTGCACTTCAGGCTGCTCTGCCTTTTACTACGAGCGGAGGTTGGGTTTTTTTTAGCACCAGTATTCATTATTCAGCCCAGTGTCTGTTCTGTTTTCTCCTTATCGTTCTTATTGTTTAATTCTTTTCCCAAATTCAGGACTTTGTGTTTTACGCCCCGAGATTGCGCATAAACAAGCGCATCCTGCACCTGTGCATGGGCAACCACGAGCTGTACATGCGTCGCCGTAAACCCGACACAATTGAGGTGCAGCAGATGAAGGCCCAGGCCAAAGAGGAGAAACACCAGAAGCAGATGGAGAGGTACGCAGATTGTGGAAATGAGTGTCATTTAAGAAGTAGTTTCACTCTTAAAAATTATTGTGTGACTGTTGTCTTAAGTAAGAACATAAACCTTTTAGACTATTATGGTTTTACCCTCGTGCCATTCACTGAGATTTTGATAAGAGCTGATGTGTTTTCACTGAGTCAGCTGTGAATAAAATGAGCAATGAGCAATCAATTACAACATTAGAACACGTCATTGCTGCAGCTGCTACTAAAACCCCTTATCAGTTATTATTTTCATAGTAACTTGATTGATTTTTATTTAGAGGTCAGGGAGGAAAGAAAAGGGTGCACAGAAAATATTAGAGGTTTGATATAATAACTACAAAAAAGGTGAAGTGTAGGAAATGTACTTCCTGTGTTGACTGAGCTGAAACTGAATGGATGTTGACCCTGATCTCAACAGCAGCTGTCAGCTCACTGTCTGTCCCACACAGCTGTTCAAACACAGACAACCATGAACAGACAACAACAGTGAATACCAGAGAGAGAGCCATCAGATCACCAGTTCAGGCTCGCGCATAGTAGCCCGTAGTCTGTCCAGTAATCAGGTTGACTGGTGTTCAAACATAATTACAAGATGGTTTGCGATGAGTCCCTCAAGAAACTTTATTTAAAAGGGACGTGAAACGCTACACAAAGGCTAACTTAATTCAGTTATCCCTGCTCTCAAAAACTGACATAGATGTAACACTGTCTGTGAAACTGAATTTAAGAAATAAATGCTTAAAGTTTTAAAACCATGTTTAGCGCCATCTGTCTGTGCGGAGCGTGATGTCATGTGGTGGGTTGGTTGCGGTAATAGCTAACATAAACTAATGTAAGTCTATTTAGTGACAGAATCAATAACTCAGTTGAAAATAATGACACTAAAACTAACTACCTTACTAAGTACTCATTTATAAAGTGCTTTACAAACCCAAATATTATAGCTAACAGCTGTTTGAGTGCAGCTAGTCAAACAGCGAGCAGCCAATTACTGCTAAAGAGACATACAGTGGAAATTGACACTATTGGCTCAGTTTCTTAACATAGAACTTATTGTTCTATTTAGGGCAACACAACTGCGATCCCCTAGTTTTAGTGTTGTTATTTTCCTCGGAATTATTGATTCTATCGCTAGTTAGCTAACAATAACTAATGTAAGTCTATTGCAACCAGCCAACCACACGATGTCACGCTAAAAGAAAATGGCGTTAAACTTTAAGCACTTATTTCTTAAATCCAGCTTCACAGACAGTGTTACATCTATGCCAGTTTTTGAGAGCAGTGATCAATTATGTATATTAGCTTTGATGTGTGAAGCATTTCATGTCCCGTTTAAACATTAACAAACCCAGAGAGATATCAGGTTTTTTTCTGCAGCAAGAGGAGACATGATCAGGATGTGAAGAGAGTCAAATGAAGTTTAACTAAGAATAGGGAAGCGAGAGATGAATAACTCATCCCAAATTTGAGAAAATGAACTGTTCAGTTTTTTAGATTAAGGCAGATTGACATAAAGTTTTCTGAGAGACAAACAAAGTCCGGCTGTGGAGTATTTTAAAATTATAGTGGATTCCAAGAGTTTGTAAGAGACTAAAATGGTGTTTAAGAATGAATCATAATTAATTAATCATAACCTAGTATATAAAAGTTAATTGCTAAGTTACTAATGAATTATTTGGACATTTAGTGGACAAACAATTAGTTAAAAAATTAACTGAAGCCAATAATTTCATTTCTGTGAGTAAAATTCTTGGTTACTGAGGGCTCTGCTCACATCCTCCTATCAGCTGATTTCATGCCAGCTTTTTATAGCTCTCATAAACCCTGAAGTCATTCAGTTTGCCAAGTCTTTGTGAGTGTCATGCAACTTAAAATCACAAGACTTCACCTGTATAATATGACTGCGTGAAAAAAATTATATTTAAATGTCTTGTTGTTTTCACCAGCTCTTATAGAGCAGTTTTTGCAAACATGCACCAAATGCCACGTTTGTGTGTGTGCCTTTTGCAGTAACCATGTATCAACTATATCAGTTCTGTTTGTGTCCTCACGGCTCCTTTCTGTTATCTGCAGAGCCCAGCTGGAGAATGAGAAGAAGAAGAGAGAGGCCATTGAGAAAGAGAAGGAGCAGATGGAGCAAGAGAAGCAGGACCTGATGATGAGGCTCTACCAGTTTGAGGAGAAGACCAAGAAGGCAGAGAAAGGTGAGGCGAGGGGAAAGATGTGTCTGAGTGTGTACGTGAAAATATTTGGAATATGTGTGTACGTGTTGTTATGCAGGTAGGTAACAATAGGTTATTAGGATATGCATTCAGTTTACTTGTTGTGTAAATTAAATGATTAATCAAAGGCAAAATAACACTAAAAGCAGCACGGAATGAAGCACAGTTATTAGTAGTCATTGTCTTTTTGATTACATATGGCTCTGTATTCAAAACAGAGGAACAAAAACTACATCTTGGAATGGACTCTCTGCAGTTTTGTCATAAACAAAAGACAAAACAATTTGATTGACTTACGGAAGCAGTCTGGTTGTAAATTAGCTCTGATTTCCAGTGTTTGTTATTAAATGATTTAAATTCCAGCTGATCAAACATCCCGAGCATTATAAATAAGAAAGCGTTCACACAGTCATGGTGCAGAGCTTTGTTGGTATTCAGGAAACATGTTTGACATCTTACAGGTTTACTTTTTATTGAACTTCCTTCTTCCTTCCTTATTAAGAGACTGCTGTGAGGTGGTGGTCTCAGTTAATAGTAACAAATATACAGATATATACTGCTGCTCTGTTATCTTATAAGATAATGAAAAAAAAAAACATATGAACATAAATATCTACACGTTTAAATAAAGTATTTGTGTCATATTATATTTTCTTTCCCCCTCTTTTTGCATGTTAGATTTGCAAGACCAGCTGCAGAGAGCCATGATGCTGGAGCAGGAGCGCAGGAGAGCAGAGGAGGAGGCAGCTCGTCTGGAGGCAGAGCGTCAGGCTGCCCTGCTGGCTAAAGAGGAGCTGGCCCGCCACTCTGAGCAACAGAAGAAGAGTCAGGAGCAGCTGGTCAGTGTTTTAAATCAGTCTTTTGTGATTTTTCCTTTATTTTCCTCTCATTTCAATACTGTTACATAGGTGGATGCTCATGATAAGCATGTGCACCATTTTTAATATTGAGGCTATGTGTGACATCAAAGAAAAGGGATCTTTCTTATATGGTCATCTCAGAGACACAGGTCTGACACCAGGAAAAGCAACCAATCGGAAAAAAGCTGCCTGAACAGGAGAAGGAAGGAGGCTAAAATTGCTTATTTCATTGTAAGATTATGGTGACAGTGAAAAAAATGATTTATCACACACACTTTTATTGCCGAGATCTCAGCTGTTTGTCCAGGTTATTATCAGGCATGTACTGATGACTGGCTACTGTTGCTCCAGACAAAAGCATTTTGTAGTGTCTAGCTGGTCCACACCGCTGCCCCTCAGACTAACAGCCCCTCAGAACCACCTGCAAGACTGTGCTTCAGTTCAACTGTCCTGACACGAAAAGCTGTGGTTCCTACTCCACATTCAGGCACCAGACACAGTTTTATTAGACACCTGCTGTGACGCCCTCTTTACTTAAACCCCATTAAGACATTTGTAATGGATTAAGTCCATGTGCAGCTTCCGCTCACAGAAGACGTGTGAGAGCATTGATACGAACTTGTTTGAACCCACGTATCTCATTAATGATAGTGTTTTCACTAACTTCATTTTCCAGTTGAGTACCTTTCACATAATTTCATGGCTTGCTGGAGGCAGCCTACACCCACTGAACAGCTAGAGAAGGTGTGGCGTTTAATGCTGAGCAGGGTATACTTCAGTGTGGTGAAAGACAAGCCGTTGGCATTGTTGTAGTTGTGAGAAGGAATGTACCACAACACCCAGAGAGGCTACACGGTTGGGTTAGGTTTAATTAAGATGCCTCCTGACAGCTGCTTCCTGTTTCTTCATTTCTTTTTTTTTTTAAATGATGCCGGCAGTTTGCAATAGAATAATCCAAAAATGAACTATTACAGTTTTTACACTGGTTTCCAATGATATTTTCTGAATTAGTAATCAAATGTAGTTTTAAATCTACCTGTTTTCTTTGTGACTCTTTAGAATTTTTAAATATATATATATATTATATTTTTAATGCATACTGAGGCTTTAAGCTAAAAATATCAAACAAGTGAAAGATCAAAGGAAGGTTTAAACTAACATTAAAACTAAATTCTTACAGAAAATTTAAAATCTGATTAACAAAGTTTCTTTATTTTTGGGAGGAGAAGTAAAAACATAACAGGGAAAAAAGGTCATTTAATATGACACTTATAATAAATCAAGCTGCCTATATTTATTTCTGGAAACTCTTTGAAATGCTTTGAAACAATTGTGGTCTGTTAGGTTAGTTTCTCATTAGAAGGAGAAGGTTCTAGTCTCTTGAAGTGTAGACATAGAAGTAGTATAGTGGTAGTATAAGACAACAGACATGAACAAAATGAGATGTATTTTTTCCTGGATGCTACAAGAGTCTTTATTTGCCCTTTTGTATAAAATAATATGTTTCTCTTATTTCTTGTTTTCTTTTGTGTGTGTGTGTGTCAGGCTGCTGAGCTGGCAGAGCACACAGCAAAGATCAGCCTACTCGAGGAGGCTAAGAAACGCAAAGAGGAGGAGGCCAACTCATGGCAGCTCAGGGTGAGAGCTTTAATGTGACCACAGTGCCGTTTACTCAGGCTCACTCAGCTGTTTCTGTCTGAAACAAGGACTGAATTAAATTATTGCAGACCTTCTATTTGCAGTTAGAAATTCTACAGCGTTGATTTTGAGCTGACTGACCTTCTCTGTCATCACCAGGCCCGTGAGGCCCAGGACGATCTGATTAAAACCAAGGAGGAGCTGCACAATGTGATGACGACGCCTCTGCCGCCACCACCTCCTCCCATGTACGACCACCTCATGGACGACAACAGTGACGACAATGCCAGCATGCACAGCGCTGACCTGCACGTGGAAGGCATCAACGACCACCGCAAAGAGGAGGACCGCCTGACTGAGGCCGAGAAGAACGAGCGCGTCCAGAAACAGCTGAAGGTGAAAACTAGCACCTCACACAGTCAGTCATTGGCGAGAGTGATGGCACACTAACACCTTTATCTGAGGTTATCAGCTGTGTTAAGAATAGAAGAGAAAAACAGTGCTGCGTGTGTGGTTCCTGCAATTCAGTTAAATAATCAGGAAGAATTACCTGCTTTCATGCTTATCTGTTACTGTGTTACCCAACATTAGGGTAGAAGATCTGTACAGACAGATTTAGAAATAGAACTTCCTCCTCAGGTAATCTTAGTCCGAATTAGCTGACAGCTTGAAACAAGTCTAGACAGAGAAGAGTTTAACTGGAACAAACAGTTTGGCTGTGAAAGCAGAGAAGGGCCTGGTGTTATTGAATGCATCAGAGTTCTCATTGAAGCCTTGATCTAACTTAAACACTATTAACACCATTAATTCTTCATTCTGTAAAAGCCAGTTCACAGCTGTAGTTTCAGTTAAACTTGAAAGATTACAAGTTTCTGCACCGCATTCATCCTGTTCTTACTTCTCTTTTGACCTTCACGTAGAACCGAAGCTGTTGAGCTCTGGCTTGATTATCTATACTAGACTATAACATCAGGAAGTTGAAATCAGCGGTACCTTTGAATGTTTGAACTTGATGTTGGAGACCAGCTCAGTCACCTGATCGTCCTGTATCCTATCTCAAAGCTGCGTTGAGAAATGAGGGGCGTTTATGCAGGAAGCGAACTGCTCATCACGCATCGCTTTGACAGTTGGTCGCTAGCAGACGATTTGGGCTCTGGTTGTCAAGGCATTTACCACGCCATACTATATGACAGTTAACAGCATCTTTTGCTTCACTCACATCAATATTAACTAATATTAACTAAGTGCTCATCTAGAAGTTGCAAAAACTTCACATGGCCAGAGGTTATTTCACTCGTCATTGCTTCAAGTTGCTAGATGTGTCATTGACTTTCTGTTATTGCCGATTGCCCAGTTGATTGTCGCTTCCTGTGTGGAGAGCAAAAACTTTACTGCTCACTACTTTATATAAAGTCAGCTCTCAGGTTCCTGCCACAGAAACTGCCGCAGACCGATATATATTTTCTGTTTCTAATAGTCATATTGTTTTTAATGGGAAAACTACAAAAGTTTGGATGAAAATGATGAATCTGCTGAGAAAGTTTTCCAAATCTCTTGGAGATGCATGGAAATGTATTTGATTTTTGAGCCAAGTTTAACTTAATAATTACAGGAGATAATGGTGTAAAATTCTCAGGGCTGAAGAATATATTCAAGCCCTTTTTTCATTTTTTTTAATGGACCAATCTAGAAGTGATCAAGCAAACTGTAGTGATTTTACAGGAACGTCGTCACAGCCTGTTTTCAGCCATGAACTTCAGAAAGTGTCAGGAGAATCAGATCAGGACAAGTCGTCCTTTCTAACATGTGTCAAACAGCAGGAGACAGCTTGGACAAATGATCACTGCTGGAAACGCTGTATTCAATCTAGGCTACATCGTCACATACACTGGTGTTTTTATAAAGAAAAGAAAAAAAACAGAAAATGTTTATCGCTAAAGCAACACACATTGATAGAACTCTCGATAGAACTCTAATCATACAGAGATGTTGATGTCTCACGGCAAAAAAATAAGAGGGAAAAATGTTTGTCATCCTCATCCACGTGTAAATGCAGAATCTGAGTTTCCAAACTACTGTTTTGTGTAGGAGGT
This sequence comes from Neolamprologus brichardi, assembly GCF_056152115.1. Taxonomy (NCBI): domain Eukaryota; kingdom Metazoa; phylum Chordata; class Actinopteri; order Cichliformes; family Cichlidae; genus Neolamprologus; species Neolamprologus brichardi. The sequence continues at coordinate 13,936,416 of NC_142118.1, forward strand.
GCCAAACATGATGTGCATTTGCTAGACGGAAGGTTAAAGACTGATTAGCACATATGTCTTTGGGGGGGTATAAAGTTCGAGGCTATAGTGAGCTAAAATGGACACGGTGACTCATTCATGGAACTGTATAAGAGGGGGCATTGTTGGTTTTTGCCCTCAGATCTCATTCTTCTTCCTTTCCTCCACCCTCAGGCCCTGACCTCAGAGCTGGCTCAGGCACGTGATGAATCCAAGAATACCGCCAACGACCTCCTCCACAGTGAGAACGTGCGGGCTGGCCGAGACAAATACAAGACTCTGCGACAGATCAGGCAGGGCAACACCAAGCAGAGGATCGATGAGTTCGAAGCCTTATAAGGAGCCCTCGGAAAACGTACCCTTTCTGAATGGTCACTACATATCTCACTCTTCGACTGCCAGATCAACACACAACCAAACCCGGACATGTTTAACACATTGCTGCAGACTGAATTGAAGCAGTATAAGCAGAGCAGAAGCATCACTACAGAGAGAAAGAAACTCCTGCTGTCATGAGTGCCCTGCTGGATGCAGGGCTTTGCAAACCCTCTGAAGAAATATTAGTGCCAAAAACTTTCCCTTTTGTCTCTACTTAGTGTTTCATTTCCCGTTTGTGTATTTAATTGTGTAATTTGAGCAATTCAGACCAAAAATAGTCATCTGTTTTTAGAGGTGGGATGAAGTGGGGGATTAGCCAAATTATTTTAGTATTTTATGATGCGTACAGAGAGAATATAGTGCAAGCTTTGCTTATTTTTGATGGAGGACCGTTTGTTGTTCATGGCGACCACTCAGAAAGGGGGAACGAGCAGAAAAATAGTTTTTATTTTCCATCATATTTGAACACTTCCATTTATGTTTAATATTGCTATTCTGTAGGTTAAAAAAATTAATGCCTAGTTGGATATTTATACTGTATATGGGACATTTAAAAAGGGTATTTCATTTTGGTTTGTATATTTTTGCTATCTTCTGATAACAAAACATTCAATATGTTTTAAAGATTTTATATATTGACCAAACAATAATGGTCTTATGTTCCATATGTTTTCCTTTAGATCAATAAATTAAAGAAATATTGATTGTAAATTATTATTTTTTACCGTAGGAAATATATTCAGCTGCATGCTATTAAAATCACGTCAGAAGATCTCTAGCTATCTAGGTACTTTTATCATTATCATTATTATTATTAATAACATTATTATTATAGTTTTATTGCCATGCAGTTCACAGAACAGCGATGCATCTTTTTCTTGAGAGCAGGTTTAATATTTCTGTTTCTGTCTGTTCTGTGTCATGTCGCTGCAGAGTGAGAAATGAACATTTTTACACTCTAAAGTGGCCTATGGTCGCCCTTCTGCAGGGGTCAGTCCCAGACAGCCGCTCGACACTTCTCAGCCAAGGTGCTTAGTCACCCAAAAAACAACAACAATAAGATGCAATTCGGAAAACCTTTGGGGTTTTTTTTTGTTTGTGTTACATCTCCAGAGTTTCATGGACTGACCCAGATTGAATAAAACCAAGTCTCATGTTCTCCTCTCTGGACATTTATTAGTATTTACTGACTCAGAGCTCTGCTGGACTTTGTATATGAACAGGATTTTATATTGAGGTGTTTAAGAATTTGGCAATTAAAAAAAAATGATTACATGTCTGTGTGTACTTTGTAAAATATATATTTCAAAGTAAGTAGACACTTCTGTCCTCATGCTTTCTAGACCGGGATGTTTTAATGGGTTTGCCTTATGCCTCTGAGTCTTAGCCTTGCTAGCCCATGTGGGTTTAACCATGTAAAACCAAGTGTATCATATCTGATACAAATTAAAACTCATATATGCAAATTAATATAAATATATATATTTGTCAGGAGGTTCAATAAATCAATTTTCAAAAAAATATTATAATTTTCTGGTCATTCTGTCATTGTTCTGGGTTTACAGTGTTAAAGACAGACCAGGATGACAGGATGGATTACGTTGGAGGTTGTACCAACTTTCATGTTCTCCCAAACAACGACTGCTGGGTGCTGATGATCATAGCTTTGTCAGGCTTTGGCATTACAAAGCCACACTGTATGAAAAGGTAGTCCATGGACATGGGACTGGTTCTGGCTTAGGATGTTGTGAGATTGATGTTTGTGTTTTTGAATAAAAGAATTCACCAGATGTTCAATGAATTGAAAATGAAACTTGATGCAGAAATTTCCTTTCAAGATGAGCTCTAAAATGAAGTCAGACACACTGGTTACAGCTAAATGCTTTCCAAAAAGTAGAGTTTTATATTTATAATATCAGCATGTCAGGACTCTCTCACGTTGTTTTGATTCATATTCAGATACTTTTATTTTTACAAAAGCAATTCAGTGTGACAGAAAAATAAATAAAATGACAAAAAACGAAAACACACATGCACGTGGAAGCTGATTGACTTATTATCTGACAGCTGTACTACACATACACTGTAAATAGTTGAATGCTAAATGAGCGTCTTAAAGTGCTGGATGTAAACAAAAATAAATAAATAAATAAATAAATACAATGAGTCTGTATGCGGCCTGTGTCGCTGCTGGCGTCAATTTCTCCACCTGTTGACGCAGGCGAGCTGACGTCACGCTTAACCTGGTGAGCCTCCAGTTCCCATGGTGAGCCGGGAGAACGCGGAGTCAACAGAATTCCAGGTCAGTGACATCACTGCTCCCAGCACAGAAACCGCCTTATTCCTTCTCTTCTTCTGCTGCTGCTTTCACACGCCGCGTCCACAGAGACAAGAAACGTGTCTTTGTACTCGAAGAGCCGCTGTGTGGTGTGTCTGTGCGTGTGTGTCTGAAGCGACGCAAACCGCTTCCGCTCCACCGCCGGGTGTGGCTTCAGATTTCATTTGTCAGTAACGTTAGCTTAGCGTCTCTTCCACTAATTTTATTTGCATGGACGTTTTGTTGCTGCTCTCCTCTGACAGAAGAACATCGCATTTAGGAGGAAAATGGGTCTGAACGGATCCACGAATGTCAGCAGAGAGGCCTTGAACGGAAGTGGCATCACTTTAACTGTTTAACATTTATAAAGCAGTAAAATTGTACGTGCTAGCCGTCTGCAACTATGAAGCATCCACAAGCAGTTAATAAACAAATATATCGGTATGTTAGGTACAACCTCCATCAGGAAGCTGGCTTATCTAATCTTTCTTTAGCTTAAAACTGCAGCACAGGATATTATGAAGTAATTATTAAACAGACTTGGAGCCGATGGTTATAGACTGTAACTTGATTTTTAAAAGGAGCTTAGCAGATGGAAAAAAAAGAAACAGAAAGGTAAATAAATATGACAAGCATAAATAATGTTTCTATAAAGCAATAGATTTTTTTATAGTCTGTTCTATAATGCAAAAAATCTATTTATTAATCACAACTGCTTTGCTTGAGGTGGTGTATACATTCATAACGATTGTAGATGCTTCACAGGCGGCATTAAAGTGTTTCCACAGAGGACGTTCAGAAGTGAATCTCTGCTGTTATTGGTTCATTCAAGTCCCCATTATGGTGCCTCAGAGAGGCAGGAGGTGCTTTGATCCCACAGGCCCAAGTTCAGAGTGACGTCCTGGACGAGCAGCAATGGAGGACCTCGGTCTCCCTCCTTTTTTAGAAATGGGCGTCTTGTGGACGAGCTCTCTGCTGGCTCTCAGTCAGACGCCTAAATGAGACACGTACATACACAAACACACGAGTTATGTAAACACTCCCTCATGCTCGTTGAACAATGTTGAACAATTACACTTGCGTTCAAAAAGTCACACACCAAAACACACATAGCACACCTGAGGCCTGCGGACACAAGGAGACACACAGCCACAATGAGGTGTATTTACACTCTGAGTCATGTTTACACTAATGGGAAGGTGTGAAGGACGGTTAGTGGATCATTGCTATGTGGCCCAGTTTGCCATAAACGACAACGCAAGGTATCCAAAACAGATCCTCTCCTGACCCCTAGTGCCGAAATGAATGCACCTAAAAGGTTAAGGCTCTTGAAATGTGCCTTTAAAAATTATATTAAACACAATTTCAGCTCACTTGAATAAAAAATATTATTTTTTTTACTTATTTTATTTCGTTTTTATTAGTAGACCCTGACCAGCCTTTTCTGAAAAGTGTTGATGACATTCTCTTAAAATAGTGGTTTTCATAGCTCGCACCTCAGCCCACTTGATAACCACACCAGAAAAAAAAAAAGAAAGCCACCTGGAGGATTTCGAACAACATGATATTACTAGCAAATAAAGTAACCTTTAGTCAGAAGAAAACTTTTATTTCTATATTGAATTATTTATATTTGACATATATTAAAATATTTGTTCTGGGGACACTGGCAGAGATGAGTGTAGGTGTGAGTGGGTTGCAAAGTGGTTTGCAGGCCAAAGCAGCTCTAATATCGCCCCATATGATTTGATTTGCCAATTTAAATGAATAAAAAGGTATCAGGTGACACAGATCAGCTGATCTGGTAGGTTTACGCTTGTGCTCGACTATGTGACCTCAAACTCACGTACATACACCTTGTAAAGTACAGCTTTCAGAATCACTGTCCCACTTGTACTACACCACCTACTACGTATGAACTACAAAACACATGAACTACACAAGCCTGACGAAAAAAAAAGCGCTAGACAGACATTTAAGCAAGCTACAAACTCACCTTGACTCCGGCCAGCAGTTCTCCTCACTCCGCAGCACCTCCGTTTTGTCTTTCAGGCTGAAGGACACAGGAAGGAGATTTTATAGAAAACCACTTCCATATCAGCCATACAGGCAAAAGTCTTCAGCAATAATAAACTAATCTTTTCTGCCGTGCTCCATTTTACCTTCGGACACAGTGGATACCAGTTAAAGCACTGGAATGCCTTGTCTTCAAATCTCCAGCCGTCCAGAGGGATGAGGACTTCACCAAGAAAAACTTTCCTTTTCAGGGTACCTGAATGCCACACAGTTGCCTGTAGCCTCTTTCCAATGAGCATGTTGCGCTGTATGCCATACTGTGAAAAACATTTAAATTTTAGTGAATGCTGTTTACGTTCACAACATTTATTAAAATGTTTTCTTTAAACACTGATTAAGCACATGAGTGCAGGTAAAAGTCCTTGTCCTGGCCTTCTGGTAGTGTTGTGTAGACTATATAAAAGACACATTTCTATATAAAAACCCAATCGCAAAACAAACAAACTGTATATAAAAGATGGATGCTTGTTTGGTTTAAAAAACAAATAAACATTCTGCCCTGTAGAAATTCCTCTGATGGCTTTATGGTCTCAGGGCCTAGTTTTGAGTGTTATAGAGCAGCGGATGATATTATTTTTGTAAAATTGAATCAGAGTCAGAAAGGGAGATAGCCGGGGTACTGTGGAGTGTCCCCCAGTTTTAAGTTCTTGCTCTTTATTTCTGGCTTTAAAACACCCAGATGACTGTAGTGAAAAGGTTCAGCTCAAGTCTTCACAGCAGGACTTTACATCAATTACTGAGCGACATCACAGTGGCTATGTCCATCTTTTATATACAGACTATGATGGCATCTCAGAGTAGATCATATTTTTGATGCACCAGATAAAAAACTTTCAAAGGAAGAATTTACTGCCCATGAAATCAATAATTTTGTTTCCATAAGTCATGAGCATGCATATGTGCATGTTGCAAGTTTTATTAAACTGATGACACATAGAGACATCCAAAAATAGCTGAAGAGGTTCTTTGCTTTTACCTTCAAAACTTCATTGTAAACCGGATCAGTCGTGTTCTTCTTTACTGACGTCTTCAGTTTGCAGCTCTTGTCCGGCAGCACGTAGATTTTCACGTATCTGTGCAGCAGAATACAAAATAAAAAAAATGCTGTTGAAGCTTTGATGGAAAATCACAGGAAATGTGCTCTGCCTCTTTGTGTTGCACAGAGTGACATCAAACGTGTCCTTACGGATGACACTTCCTCTTCTTGCTGTCTCCGTAGGACAGGTTTCTGCAGGTGCCGACTGTGATCTCCAGACGGGAGGTGTTGGTGTTGAAGGCCAGAGCCAGCTCCAGTTCACCGGTCACAGAAACGCTCTCAAAGCCCAAGTCTGTGCTGGTGCTGCTGCAGCTGCCCTGAGGGAGCCAAATACAGGTTATAGCATCAATTTTACACTTCAGAGGAAAAGGATGAGAGAGGTGTGAGAGAGGGTAATTATAAGAGGGGATTTTGTGATCAGGGCTGTTATTTCTGAATATTTCAACCACCGGATGTTGTTTGGGGATTTTATTAAAAAAAAAATTTTTTTTAATAAAAATCAGCTGTGACTTACTCTCTTCCCTTCAGAGTACTCAGAACCGAATGAAGTCTCGTCCTCTGCCCCGGTGGAGGAGCCCTCCTGGTCGCTGTCTTTGCTTTTCCTGAACAGGTTTGGAAGACTTGGGACTTTGAAGAGCTGCACAAAGAAAGAAAGTCATTTTCTTTACTCTGCTTTTGAACAGTTTTATATGATATAAAACTAGAAAACATCAAGGAGCAGTTTAGGCACAAAAAGCAAAAAGTCGCACTCTCTCTCAGATGTGAGGTTGCTGATGTTATTCCCTGTCATCACCAGCAGGTGCTGCTAAAGGCCCTGAATCAGTCCCCCGTTTTATCTGTGATTTTCCGCTTAGACTCTCAGGCCCAAATATGTGCTCTGCAAAAACACTTTCACTTGCAGCAGAAGCAGCGCTACCACTACAAACTCGACTTGAGTTCAGTGACTGATGCGTTCGACCTACCTTGCTCGATTTGTTTATGTCTGTGTCAGACAGGCTCTTTTGGGTGGAGTAGGTGAAGCTCGAGCCTCTCCATCTGTTGTCGACCTTCAGCAGATCTTCACGGACGTCGTTTTGAGAATTGGAAATCTCTGCAAAGGGAAATGTAAGAAAAGCACAACCCAGTAAATGCCGGTTTACTGGAAAACAAATTTAACGAAGAGGTGCATCCTGTGCTCGGACAAACAACGCTGCTCAAAGAGCTGTGCGTGCGTGGCGGTGTTATCTCCTGTATCATCTAAAGCCTCTTTTGCTGATGCAGTAGGTGTCATGAGCTCACAAGGATTTTTTTTCTTCTAAATTATCTCTGGTGAATTTCCTTTGTGGTTATTACTGTGCGTATATTGAGCTCATGATCAGAGTGAGTTTGATAACATCCACAGGAAGTGATGCTACTAATTTCGAAGCAACAATTTCTCACAACTGCACACTGAGAGTACCTGTTGTGTGTTGCACTTTCTGTTATTAAGAAGTAAAGAATTACTGATCCTGGCAATGCTGACCGCTGGGCTGAGGTTGAACAACGACTTACTTTTAATGTGACTCGTGAAGGAAACCATTAGATTTTCCACAGATTTGGTGAAAGGCTTTGAGTTTTTCCAATCCTGCAGATCAAAAACAGTAATAATGATTAATCACTTTATACATGTTTCATTTTAACTTGTAAAAAAAAATGGGAAAAGAAAATAATACTTTACCCCAGATCTGCTCAGGGAGTGATAATCCAAGTGAGGTGGAGGAGTTGGAGGCACAATGGATATATGACTGCAAAGATACACGAGTCAAAAAATTTAATTTTACAACTACATCGGGACAGAGACTTAACCTGATGTAGAAAAATAAACACTTAGAAGGTAAATAATACCTCAGCACATTGTAGGTCTTCAATAGATTCTCCCCAACCGTCTCATATTTGTCTGAAAGGACATCAGGAAGGAACAGAAAACCATTTAAATATCCTTAATAGTTAAGTGTTATGATGCCGAGCCACACTATGAACTGAACACATAAAGCCAGCAACATAAAACAACTGCGTTCGTTCATATTTTATGAGTCAGTGTAGCTGAACAAGCGTGCATTAATATTGAATAATGATTTATATTTAAAAAAGGAAAAGCAGCTGTGTATGCAGCATGCAAGCGATCCTGTATACTTATTTACAGCTGCTGGCAGTTTAATGTCTACAAGTTCAGAACATATGATAACCATGAGAATATTTTAATCTCTCCCTTTTTATATTAACGTTCTCAGGATTGTAACTCAAGGAGGCGACCTGTGCTGTTTACTGAACATCAGAGCCGTGAGCTCTAACTTGTGATTGACGGTCATGTTAAACCCTATCTGGAGGGTTGCTGTCGGACGAGCAGACTCTATCTCTATCAGTTGCAAAGGCAGCAAGTGTACTCATAACTTCCTTAGTCTCTTAGGGATGTGAGACAGCAGTCCCAGTTCATAATTGCAAGCCAACAAGTTGGGGTAAGAAGCTGCAGGTTGGGTCAATGATCATTCCTGTGTTTGATACTCAATAATAATGTTATTAGGAGTTTTGGTGACTCCTCTGGGCCCTTTTTTTAAATTTCTCTTTCATTTGGTTAGCTTTAGTTTTATGTTGAAACGACAGTGTTCTGGAGTGTAATGAAATAATGCAGAACAGGATCGTGGCATCTCTGCTGCTCTGACACTCAAACTGAATTTTGGATTTGATTGTTGTTTGCCCTGCACACTGTCTGAAGATGTAGCGCTAAAAATCAGAGCCGGGGATAAAAAAATAATTTAGCAGAGGATGTGCAGACCAGAGATGGGGGAAGTTACCCCTACGCCCTGCAAATCACACCCTATGTGTATGCATGCAGTTTGGGTTTTGCATACAAACCTGTGGTGACTGGAAATTTCTTTGACTTTTCTTCTAGAAACCATTCTCCGGACTTGATTTTTACATCCCTGTGAAGAGGAAGAGCGCCGTGATGAGCAGGTAGAAATGACAAGACAGCCACAATCAATAAAAGTACAACTGCAACATCTTCATTTCTCTTTTGAATTTAGCTTTAGTTTGACAAATGTATCTTCGTTCTTTCACAGATAATTAAAGTAGTAAAAGAACACGTTACATCCTTTGCTGAAAGACAAGGCGTAGGTTTCGGAGGAAAACATGCCCCCTCAGTATTCTGAACAAATCATCTATAAACGTGGACACATTTTTACACATGTAAAATACACACACTGAAAATGAAGAGCCCATAAATACGTGTAGGAAATACACCTAATCTAAATTTCACTTTTCAGAGATGCTATCTGCATATTTCAAATGTTTATGACAGAGTTCATATTGGGGAAGGGAAGGGGAAGTTTTAAAGAAGCGACAGGATGTGTTAAAATATCTCGTCCCATCTTAACAAGCTAATAGTGTCACAGCTATTTTAAATAAGACTCAGGACACTTTAAACATTATTAGAATAGTTTGTGGTTGATTACCAAACAGCTGGAATGTTGATGATTACTTAAAACAGCGACACTTGACCTGAAACTCATGTTAAAGTTGTAGATTTAATGTAGGTATCAATCAGTCTGAGCGCAGACCTTGTTATTATCGGTTTTTACTCATTATCCATTTCCTTCATAAATCTACTCAACAGAATAATTACCCACATTTTTTATGGAGTTGGAGTTCTTCTACTCTTGCTTTGGTTAGTGGCTCTTGAGTGATTTGTTTCAATCATGTTGCTTTAGTGTCCTTGACACAATTTCCTCTTTTTTTGTAGCAATCGGTGCCTTTTAAACTGCAAGTCAGTCTTTACATCATGTTCCTGCAACTGAGGAAGGGGGGGGGTTTCAGTCTTTACGTGAAGCTGCTAGGGGGCTCTTAGTGGTTTGGTCCACTGTCCCCTATTCCCTAATGCCTTTACTTTGAAGGGGAATCTTATACTGTTACGTGGAACGTTTTATGGAGGCGGGAAGTCCGTCCACAATTAAATTAGTGTTCTAAATCATTGAATTATCAAATAATTGGTCAGGTTTTTATTTCTAATGTCATTTTCTGATCTCCCACGGACTGTTTAACCATTTCATTGGATAGTTCAGCACAACAACGAGCTCTCTCAACAGTACACAAACAGAGTAAAAGTGAAAGTGTGAGATTTGAGCCTCAGTTACAGTAACCTTCAGTCAGTCACTGCCCACGCACAGTCATTCAGTACTTGATTTGAGCCTCGCTGAGTCACACATTTCAACCCTCTGTGCAGAAGGCTCGCTGGTGGCCTCCTTACCTGTACGCATGGCAGACCGTGCACTTCCAGATCGCTGCTCCCACACGACACTTGTTGCAGATGCGGTGGCTGCAGCCGCGGCAGACTGCGCCAGAGTTCCAGAACTTTCCCAGCGGCCTCTGGCAGCGGGCGCAGGTCCGCTCGCCGTACTGCCGGGCATAGCTCTTTGCACCCTTCCTTCGGAGCTCCTGCAGGTCGTATTTCATCCTCCTGAGGAGAGGGAGAACCACAGAGAGCTTTAACTGCGAGATTCACAGACATTTCTCTTCTGACAATAATGAACAGTTTTTTAGTACATTTTAATATTTTAAACATCCTTCAGAAATGCATCACTCTGTTATAGATGCTCAACATAAAGCCAGCAGATAAAAGTTAATTTCTTCTGGATATAAAAACTGAAGAACAGTATGGTTTTTTAAAAAGTATGCCCTTATATGGGGACAATGGGGACATATGGGGTTTCTTTGAGAGCGTAACACAAAGTTACCATAGTTAAACGAGGTTTAAAACACTTTATTGAGCAGAATTAAGTGTCAGCTGCAAAAAACAAGATTTAAAATCCCCGTGTGAGAAGAAGGTTCTTTCTTTATTTTATGGCACAGTATGAACTTCTGATATCACTCTCATGTCTGTATGTTAAGTATGAAACTACTAACAGTTCAGATTTGTAACAGGTAACATCTCTGAAACCGGTTTTGTTTTCAGAAGAATCATATTTTCGCTTTCACATAATCAATATAAGAGCAGTCGGCCATGCCTCCTTCCAGCATCCCTAAAAATCTAATTTCATCCCAGCACCTATTAACACTGTTTGAAATGACCCACCTGATCCTGTCTTCTTCGATTGCTCGCATCTGTTTGTCTCTCCGAAGAACCTCCAGGATGCTCTCTCTCTCCATAACTTGAAGCAAACTTAAATCCATGTTTTTGAATTAAAAAAAGAAAAGAAAGAAATACTGGTTCAGGTCTTCTGTCACTGTCACAGGTCCTCCTCTCTCTGTCTCTCCTCTCTGCTTCACCGTTTTCTTTTTTCACTCCTGTCTCCTCCTCCTCTCCTCTTTAGTCCTCCCCCTTACTGGGCCCAACCCTCAGATCGTCTCTTTCGTCTTCTGGAACTGAAAGATTAAAATAAGGGAGATAGCAAAGGTTATTTTGCGAGCAGCGGAGATTCCCCTTTCCACATCATAAAGCTACTTGTAGTATTTCTACTTGAATGATTTAAAATAACCTTCTTATCTCCAAGAATACCCGGGAGCTACGCGTCAGAAACACCTGATGACGTAAATAGTTGCTCGGCGGCACAGGATGTCATGAAAAAATGACATGTCCAGATCTGTGATGATCAGTTACCCCTCATTTCCCCTCATGCTGCTCATGTCCTCACAGACCTCCGCTGTGTTTAACCACCGCTGCTTCCTCAGCTGCAGGAAGAGCAGCGATGCTTCACTGATGGCAGGGCAACAGCAAAACAAACCAAATGCCAACCCTGTGCATTATTGATGGCTGACGTGCACCCGTGGCCCAGTTTCTTTTTCTTTTTTGTTTTTATTATTAGATCAATAGCTCTGTTTCATGTTTTACTTCAAAAGAAGTCACTTGACAGTCCTTGGAAATAAGCTCACCCACTGGTTTGAGGTTTACAACAGAAGATCAGCTGTGTGTGTTTGTGAAGAAGCTAGAATATCTTGAACACATCTCATGTCTTGTATTTTCTTGGCTTACTGAAAATGTTCAGTTTGCATAACATTGCATGTAGAGTTGCGACTGTGTTACTTACCACAAACAGTCATCATACAATTTAACAGGTGTAGCTGTGAACTGGCTTGAAAGTGACACATGGACCTTATTTTTTGTTTTTTAATCCTTAGTTATTTTTAATCCCTGCCTCTCTTCCACAGCTTGTCTCTTCTCCCTCCCCTCACCCCAACTAGTCAAATGGTTGCCCCTCCTTGAACCTAGCTCTGCTTGAAGTGGAGTTTTTCCTTTCCACTGTCGCCAAGGGGTCAGAGGTGGTTGTTATTGTACATTCTTTACCACTACAATTTAAAGCACATTGAGACGACTGCTGTTGTGATTCGGCGCTGTGTAAACAAAACTGAGCTGAATTGCTTGCATGCCTGACCCCACAGCTGGGTGTGTGGTCAGTTTATAAGGAGAGTCAATCAGCTGCGTGGGAGGAAGTAAAGGAGAAAGCTGATTCTTTAATATCTCATTCATTTGGAAGACGTCATTCCCGAGCGCTTAACATCTTAATCTGGACTGAGACCATTTTCCTTCCCGGCAGCGCACAGGCGTGGGGAGCAGAGGGGAAATGACCTGTCGAAGAGCTGGATGTCAACCTGTGTTAGCAGATAAGGCTCGTTGTTGTCACTAAACAGAGCTGCCAGGAGGCTGAAGAAAACAGTCGGTGCCAGTAATAATTAGGCCTCACGGCTCAGAGAGGGGCACGGCTGTTATCTGTCCTCTGCTTACGTGCTCTGTGCCGCTCTTGAGCTCTAAATACCAGGCGAGGCAACAAGTTGCACACTTAAAAACTACTAGTAGCAGATTCCTCATTCGAAGAGTAGCTCAGTTTACAGATGATCGTCTTCGTTATCACAATAATGCAACCACACTCATCTCAGCCTCGCCTCTACGATGCAAAGGGGCCATAATGATTCAGGCTTTGCGTGGTTTAGTGGTTAGCGCTTTAACATCCGAGAAGAGAGGGAGGAGGATTGTATCAGGCCACCGCAGCAATGACAGTAAAAAGGGCACTTGACTAATTTCATTGAGACCTACATATAGCATATCGTGAGAAACCCCAAGGCGGTCGGTCACGTGGTCTCTAACACACTTCCCACCCAGATGAGGGGCTTCCAGGAAGGCTTCAGTGACAGCATGCAAACCAGGGTTTTAATAGTTTTGCAATTTTCATTAGTTTTTATTTTTATTTAGTTTTGACTTCAGATTTTCAATTTTATATAAGTTTTAATTAGTTTTTACCAATTGTTTGCTAGTTTAGTTTAGTTTTTATTTTTTTTGAAAATCCTTAGTTTCAGTTTAGTTTTGATTCGTTTCAGTTATAGTTTTAGTTGTGTTTGCAATAATTAAGTGTAACAAAATCCCAGTTTCATCATATCAGTCATTCTCTTCTGCTTATCCTTGGATATGTTGCTATTCCAGCTACCATACCCTGCACCCTGGACAGGTCGCCTGTCTGTCGCAGGGCTAACATGCAGAGACAGACAACTCACATTCCCACCTATGGGTTCTTTAAATAAATAAATAAAGGCAGATGAACAACCATTGATACCAGGCAACTATAAAATGTATATCTTGGCCCCAATGAGACTATTAACTCTTGCAGCACCGGGTGTTCGTAATTTTGGTTCAAGTGAATTGATAAACTTTTTGAAGGTAATTGACTCACACAGTTGTGTAGATATCCCAGTCCTGTTGTCTCGGGATGCATCACGCTGCCTTGCCTGGGGTTAGCTTCTGTTTTCTGGGGATCAGGGTTGAGTGTGCTCCCTTACCTTCTCAAGGTAAGCTAGGTTAGCCTTCTTGTGTGAGCTTTTCAAGTGCACTTTAAGGTTTGTGGGATTTTTTTCCCTTTAGAAATGTCCCTCATAATTTGTCTGTTTCCACTACAAGACACTTGCTTTATCCAAAACACAGTCATATTCAAAGTAATCCCAAATTGGACTCTGGCTCCCGACTTTTCCTGACATGATTCTACGCGTGGACAGAGCAGCAACACAGACGACTCGACTAACGTACTTGCCACCTGCTGGCATAATTAGACAGCAAGAAAAAAATATGGAAACTAAACTTGATTTTCACCCTTGACTCTTGTATGACACGCACACATCAATGAAAACTAAACACATTTTTGCTATAAATTCAGTTAATTTTAGTTAGTTTTGTGAACACTCATTATAGTTTTAGTTAGTTTTCCTTTTTTTGTTTTTATTTTTATTTCCGTTAACGAAAATGTTTTTTCACTTCTAGTTTTCGTTATTTCGTTAGTTTTCGTTAACGATAATAACCTTGATGCAAACTCTGGCCTTAAAGCCAGAAGCGTCCGCAGCAAGTGAATTCCAAATAAAAACCTCACAGCTGCCTTTTCATGCTTGCAACCCACAGTGACTGACAACAGAAACTATGTCAGGTACACATTTTTAAAAATGACCCATCTAACAAAACTCGCTCACGTCACAAAACCTTGCTGTGAGGTGACACAGACTCCCAAAATACTTTCCAGGAAATTAGGTGCATGTTATCGAGCTGCGTGTATATTTAAACGAAACTTATCATCTTCATGCAGTTCATCACAGCAACTAAAAAAACGTTGCTTCAGTTTGAGCCGGATTTGAAAACTTTCATATAAGAGTTAAAATAAAGAAACCACTGACTCAAATTACACTTGAAAATATGAATGCCAGATGAAGTAATAAAACATTTGAAGTCATACAGATTGATCATGATAAGAAGAGCATGCACAGTCAGTAGACCTTATTCAGCCAGCTCAGCAATTCAACAACTGAATGGCGGACTTCACAGAAAGATTTCACACAACAAAACTCTTTTTTCTTTCTCAATCACTAAAGATGCAGTGAGACAACTTGTACCCTCTTCTTGCCAAACCATCAACCGACACTTGAGAAAAGTATTGTGACAACTGCACCAGCCTTGCAACAACCTCAAATGCAAAGTAGGCTCAGGTTTTCTGACATGAGAATTGGGTCACCTCAGAGTTTACGAGGTGCAGAGCTGAAAGCTGCAAGATCTTACCTTCTGGCTTCTTGCGCTGCCGGAGTGGTCAGCCTGAGGAAGTGGCAGACTTTAAGCACATAGGGTAACGTACAGAGCACGGCTTCCTTCCTTTTCACATGTACATGTACTGCTTCAACCTGAAGGAGACTTGAAGAGCAACTGCTGCTTCCCTCGTTCTACATGACGCTTTAACTGCAATCGTGTGAAGCGAAAGTGATTTGTGCAAATTAAATCTTGGCTGATAAAAGGTCATAAACAAAAGGAAACAAGTCACAAGCTCAATGTGGAAGTTTGTTTTTTATATGAAATTTTTCATGTGTGAAAAACTGCAGCAACCAATAGAAAAGGCTTGGTATACATGAAATCTATATGACTTCATATACGAGCAGTACGCGAAGATGAAAAAGACTGAATAATGATTTTGCTGATCCACACAGTCACGGACGGATTAATGAACTGAGCTCACACAGCTTCTCTTCATCTCCAACTAAACACTGAAGTTTAGCAGCTGCCTGAAAATTCATCTTCCCAGGAAAAAATCACCAAATGGCTGCGGAGGAACAAAATGACAACAGGGATGTAAAATCACTTCAATGAGGTTACAAAATGGAACGAAAGACACAAAACAACCAGAAAGAGTCTGAAAAAAGACAGAATAGAAACAAAATAATCTTAAATAATTCTCCAGATCTGAATTTTTCTTATCTGTGAAGAAGAAAAAACATCAGTAATTTCTGTTTACCACCAACACCGAGCACCAGAATAATAATAAAAAGCAGTTTACTCGAATGATCCTTAAACATTACAGCTTTCACCAGACTTGCTTTACCCCCGTGAGGTGTAAGTTACACTCATGATCATCAAGGACTCTTGTAGGAGATCGATTTTCTGAAGTCTTGATTGTTCAGGGTTACAGCTGCCTCACGTGATCAACAGTTATTACAGCTTCACATCTGCTGCTTCTAGGAGAAGATACATCAGGCTGCTCTCTTATAAAAGCCTCGCCAGGGTGGATGGATCGCCATGTTTAATTTGGCAAAGATTTTATGCTGGATACCCTTTATCTGGGCTTGGGACCGGTGCTAGCTTGTGACTATGCGAATGTGTTAACCACAAGACCGCACACTACACAGTTCACATGACCTGTGATATATTTAACAGCTATTTTAGTATACAACACCAGGGACCCTTGCTAAACGTAAACTTTGCTTTCAGTGTTCTTTGCAGTTGCTTTATGTCTCTCTGTGTTGGACAAAGAGAAGGCTTTTACGTGTCTGAGCCCAGACTGGCTCAAACGTGTCTCATACAGTAATCCTTCCAAGCATACAGCATAGGCGCACATTTAAAAGCTGAATAATTCATTCATTTTACAAAAGACAAAAAATACCAATGGGTGTAAAAAGAAAAGAAACACATATAAAAAAAGAAGGGCAAAACGTATTCATGCTAGATGTTTTTCCAGCTGCTGCAGGCAGCTCCCCTGATGTGTGGCAAGCTTCACTCAACATAAACAGTTCTTCCATCAATAAAAACTCTCTTTTCCCTTTAGTTTTATTCCAGTTTTCCAATCTGGAAAGGGGAACCCGGAAATACTTTGGAATCATTTTATTCGATGTGATGGCGTCTTTAAGCTCCATTCATTATTTACTTATTAATTTTTTTTGTGCACAATCAAAATCAATACAAATGTCTTTTAAAAATGTCACTTCAAATAATGGATGGAGCTTAAGAATGAGTTCAGTCTGAAATGAGGGAAGTCTATAAGTAAAGCATCTGTTAAACCCGCAGTTATCGGGTTAACCGTTTGTCCACGTGGGCAGACATCTGCACACCAATATGGCTTCCTCTGCCAGTTAAAGCTTCACTTGATAAAGTCTGTGAGTTTAATAAGTGTGGAGAAATGTCTTCATCCGCAGCGTCTCTTCCACTGATAACCTGTCGTGGTAGAAGCTGAGTCCGGTAAGGAGCTCGATGTCTCGCACTCGAGCGGTGTGGAGCTTCAGCCAGTCTTCCACCCACGTCAAGTCCGTCCCATTCTGAAGAAAAGCAGAAAGTGGGGGAGGCGTATATTAAAATGATGCAGTATCAAGAAGGGTCTGACAGCAGGTTTCCACAGAGGCAGACTGAAATAGACTGTGCAGAAACATGTGGGACGAATGGTGTTACTCACAGCACAGCTCTCTGTGTGGTCGGGCCTGTGGGGCATGATGAAGGACCTGGCCTGGAGTGGACCTGCACAGTTCAGAGGGCCAAAGGTCGAGTCCCCGCAGCTGGTCAGGATAACAAAGAAATGTGTCGGGATGGGAGCCTTGTTCCTGCAGAGATGAGAGATCACACGTAATCAAAGTGCTGCAATGGAAAAATTGAATACCTCAGTTATAAAGCCTCAGGTTAAAAAATAACCATCGGGTGTATTTTAAGTCCGATTTCTCTCATTTTGCATCTGAATAGATTTTGGCATAAAAAACATGGAAGGATGGGTCCATCTTACTTCATTTCAACAGTTCAGTGTCTTGGCGGTGTAATGATGAAGGGGGATATTTTTTGGCACACTTTGAGTATCAACTGACAGAAGTTCTCACTCCCAAAGCATAACATTTTACGCTAGGTGACAAATCGTCGGTATATTATGTTTTCGGCCACCCTTATATTACGAGTTCGGAAATATTAGAAATAGGAGAACCGTTTGGAATGAATCTACACATGTACGTGTATTTTACTTTAATCTAACACGATTAAGGTGGTGGTGAACGTTAGGGATAAGGTTATGATTAGGGCTGGAATACACGGCTGGAACGTGTGTTACTGCGGGAGCGTCGGTCTATTCAATTTCATCCACAATCCGGCGCGTAGCATAGGAATGCAGAAGGTCACCTTTTGCGTTCCCATGGAACGCTTCGGGACGTGACAATTCGTCAGTATATTACGCGTTGCGCGTGAGAATGAGCTGCAACTGAACAATGTTTAAACACCACAGCCTACCCGAGTATTGTTGCAGACCATATCCATCCCTTTATGATCACAGTGTACTATCTTCTGTTGGCTGCTTCCAGCAGATCAACTCAAACTGGTTTCCTGATCATCACCTTGAGTTCATCATACTCAAATGGCCTCCACAGTCATCAGATTTCAATGGAGTAAAGCACCTTTATGATGTGGTGGAATGGGAGATTCACATCTCTGACCTTTTTAGGTTCTGAAGGACATTTCACCTTTTATTTGAAAACTGAAGGAATCTTTCTCAAGAAGCCTTTTTGGATGAACTGGCTTCAACTCAAGTGCTCAAGACTTCTTAAGAATTGTCTGCATGTTGTTTAACAAACAGTCACAAAGCAACCCACCAAACTTCATTCAACTCTCATTGTTTCCAAATCTTGATCTGAGTATAGGAGTATATGACATCACATGTTCCAGCCAGCATGACGTATTTAAGCAAAAACTGAGAGCTATTAAAGGGGAATAGCCAAATTTAGTTCGTCTGCAACGTGTGTTACTGCGTGAGCCATGAGAAACCCTCAATGTAACTCACTCATGGGTTACATTGAGGGTTTCTCAAACACTTTCTCAAGGTCTTTTGAGTTTTTGCATAATTGTGCATGTGAAGGCTGCATCAATTCTTTAATTCAAACAAAAACGATGCAATGAGTTCATTTATGCACTTAAATTAATATCACTGGGGGGTTGGGTGGAGTGAGGGTGGGGTGTATTGAACCAGTGCACAAAGCTAATGTCCAAAATGAGCGCATCAGCCTTTACACATTAGGTATAATATGCATATACTGAGACATATAGATAAAAAATTCAGTAACTTAAGCATATGGCCAAAACAATGCATATACATATTTTGTTATATATATATAAAAAACACAACTTTTAAGAGTCTACACTGTTTCTTTATTTTCTGAAACTCTACAACTATTTCTTAGTTTGGAAGAGAAAAAACTGGAGACGTTTGAAACCCACATTTGCTTATCAGTCACTACATATCCTCCTCCGAAATTATCATTCTCTTATCACAAACCCTTCTGCGGAAGAAAAAGAATACCCGATTAGTTTAACATTAAATAACAGCTCAGAGGGATTACTGACCTTGTGTTCAATGCTAACAGCTAATGCACCATTACATGCAGGAGGCATTCCTGGTGTACACAAACAGTCATGCAATCTTCATTTTCAGATGCGTTCCAGTGGACTTATAAGCTAGGATATTTTGTTTGGCCTTCCTTTAGACAGGAGGCAGGAAGGGCAGAGCTTGAGTTAAGCCATGTGCAAATGTTCTACCAAAACTACCAGGGATGTTTATGTAATAGATTGCATTTTAACATCAAAACTTTAGTCTGGATAAAGCCTGAATGTAGTTTGTAAATCCTGGAAATTAATGTCTACAGCAGCACAGGTATTGCATCACTTTAGAATTCCCCATCAGATCTCATCTAATTGAGTGTGCTCAGCTGCCTGGACACTGATAGTCAGTTTTACACATGAACTATGTGCTGCGTTTCTTACATTTTATCTGAGTACTGGTTTATCTTACGATGGCTTTCTGACATTTTATATAATTATTTGTTAATACTTTTGCTGTGTGGATCCATATAAACATTAAATGTCTGGTGAATGTTCTCAGTTTGAGGACACAACAGTGAAACTCAGTTTGGTTTGGGTGAGGGAGCTGCCTCAGGCAGGAAACAGAATGATCATTTTTTAGTAGGAAGCTGGAAAATGACTAATTAGTGGTGTTGGGTGTAACTCGTTCTAAAGTAGAGCACTAATCTGCATTTAATCTGTAATCAAATTACATTTTTCTGCTTTGTTTGTTTGCTTGTTCTTCATATGTCTGCATGACTGGTGAAAAAAGTAGAAAAAAACAAAACAGAAATAGGAAAAAAGGCCAAAAACAAACCAAAGGTGTCCTTTTCCTGCACTTCAGCTACCTGAACCTGACCTAAATCGCTTGGAGGGTGAAGTAAAAATAAATAGTGGGCTCTTCAACTTCTGATTAGTGGCGATTAATTTAATTTTTATTGTGCAGAAGGACAAGAACATGATGGTAAAGTGCAAACTGTGTCCAGAAGCATCCACAGTTAAATAACATAACACACTTTATATGTGTGTGCCCTCATTAGAATATGGATTTGTAACACATTGCTCACATGCACCTCACTCAGGAAATGTCTACAAAAATCAAAATTGTTGTTCATGTGTGAAGATGAATATTGTACTAATGTTCTCACTATTAGAAATCCTTTCTTGATTTTCTTCAGACCTGCTGTGTCTGCTAGAGGAATAAATGGAAATGTCTACATAAGCATTTTTGCAACACAGTTACTTCCTTAAGAACTAACTTCAAAACGAAACTGAAGTTGCTGTTTTCTTTGGAAAAGTTTTTTTTTGATCAACTGACATTTACGTCAAGGCCAAATGGAGACTTTTGAAAGTGAGTCACCACTTAAGTCTTTTTTTAATAACACCTAATAAGCAGCTGTAAAGCACAATAAATGAAAAAGGCTGGATTTAATCAGACCATTAAACTGTCAACATAAAAATATGCAGCTTCTGACAACCAAAGGACTTTACTGCACAGTGTAGCAACAGTAAATGTTATTTTGCTTCTGTCTTACCCTGATATCTTTTTTAATTCATCGACGTGTCCATCATAGTCTTTATCGAATATTGGCCCGCTCATGACGTTGACTCCGTTCAGCTGTTGTGAATATTTTGGGAGGAAGACGTCATGGAAATGCGTCCAAACAGCTGAGAAAATACACACAAAAAAAGCTTTAAGTGCTGCACTGTGTTGTACAGAAACATCACTTTATTTTGCTTTTTTCCCCTGCATGCAACACATGCTAAAGTGTTTGTCTGGTCTTCCTTCATGTTTTCCTCCCGTCTCACTCATGCAAAGACAGTACTCAGCCACCAGGGGGCAGCATCTCCCAGCTGATAAACATTCTGGCAAAGTAGCGAGCGAAATTTCCAGTAACAGTACAAGTCACCACAGTGGAAACTTTTCTGCAGCTTGTTGTCAGGATAAAACTCAGTTCTGCAATATCTTAATCACCCAGCACAATCTACAGGTTTCAACAGTTCTGGGTTGGCTAACTAAACACAGAGTGAAATTACCAGACCACCATGGATGTACATATTCTTTCACATATGACAGATGATTTTGTAATGCTGTAAAGTACACCGAGAGCAAGTTCAGGCTTCATAATCATGTAATCCAGCCCATTTAAGTCATCTCTACATAAAGGATGAAGTATGAAAGCAAACCTGCACAGATCCTTGACTGAAGAACCTATATGCGCTCCTTTGTGGAGCACAGTGTGGTGAGTCACTTTACAAACATACTGACTTTCTGCTGAATCCTGCTGTAAGGGAAACACACAGCATGCAAGCAGGGAAACTAACCCTGGAACTGTTCCACTAACTAAACCTTTGATTGTGTTTTACAGAACAAGCTCAAGTAAATTAGGGCGGCAAAGTCCCACATAATTACATCAGTTAGATCTCTGGACTTGGGATGGGATAAAGTATAGCTTGCTGTCGGCTTTCAAGCAACTCAGGATAATTTGAAGCAATGGAAACTGGCAAACCGCAATACCTGCTGTCTGAAAACTTGAGTGTCTGACCCATTTAACAAAATCGAGCCTGTCTCAAAGATCCAGAGAGCTGTTAAGCCGACTCATTCAGTTGTGACAGATCTTTTAAGAAATGTTGAACTTGTGAATCACTGCTGGTCTTTTTACCGGTCTGGCTGCAGCTGGAAAGTTAGAAACAAATAAACAACTGACTCACCTTTAAATGCAGGGAACATCGGTGCCATGTTGCTCGTGATTAGAGAGTCTGAAATATTGGCACTCAGATCTATAGAGGAAATGAGAGGTTAAGACAAACTGAATTTGCTGGGCATGGAATTTGGCTATGGATTAAAACTTAGATTACATGTTGTGAAGACTGATGCGTCTACTGTGAAACTAAAGCATAGCGATTTACTGGCTGAGAAAAACATTTACAAATTAGTGGAGTTGAATGCAGGCAGATTTAGGGCTTCTTTATTACATGTCCTGTGACTTATTTTAATTTTAATAATCACATTGATGTGGTGTCAGAAGAATCTGAAATTGTTTTTTCTCATGCTTGGAAAGCTGGCGTAAAAGTCGGCAGGAGCTTCCAGGATCGCTGACTCAGACACATGGCAATGAAAGTTGGTATTTGGTTAATTGTAGGATTTTAGCCCTGCGACAGACTGGTGACCTGTTCAGGGTGTACCATGGCAGTTATGATAGGCTCCAGCCCACCTACAAACTAGGCCTGGGGGAAAGGATTAGCTAGGTTGGCTAAGCATTTGACATTGACCTTCATTGTTAGCATTCAAGGTCAAAGTTGACCTTGGAAAATTTCTTAAAATTTTCCAAATTTTCCACTAATATTTCTTAAAATCTCAAGGTTTCAGACAATTCTGCTCCAATCATATGGCTACAGATAATAAAATACACAATTTTGGTTTGTAATGCTGCAAAGTCATAGTTGAAAGGTCCCACCCCTCCTCGTGAAAAACAACAAAATACAAAAAACCAAGAAGCAAAAAAACAGACTGATCACTCAGCATGTAAGAAGAACATCATAAAATATCAAAGTTTTGGTATAGCCCTTGCCCTTTAGGGGGAGCTGTACCCTCTTGTGTGCTCTTGTTTGTACTGGTATTGGTTTGCCCAGATAACAACACAGCTAAAACAGATTGTGTTTAAGACTTGTTTAAGCACTGATCAGTAAAATACTACACGTCACCTTTCTAACATCCACATTGATTCCACGTTCCAAACACTTAAACACAACACGAAGGGTCGTGTAAGAACTGCAAAAGGCAATAGCACCCTGAATGGTTACCAGCCTGTTACAGTGCTACTGCAGATAGCAAGAGAACCACACACTGACAAACATACAGTCAATTTAGAACCACCAATTAGCCTAATGAGCAGGTCTTTAGACTGTAGTGGAAAACTGGAGGACCAGGAGGTCTGAACTGTTGTGAGGCGACAGTGCTAATGACTGTGTCTTATCTCCAGAAAAAGTGAAAGTCATTCACATTAAAAGGTTGCTACATTAATTCACTCAAGAGAAATTAATTGATGAATTAATCTGCTATCACTGCTATCGCTGTGCTCACTTTCTACCAGAACCAGAGGCAGATCAAAGGTTTCATTTTGGCCAGCTTTTTCTGTTAACCCTGAAAAATCTACCACAAACTTTGTGTATTCTTATCTCTGAACAAAAGACAGATATACAGAAACAGATAAATAAACATTCAATCCGCAGAGTGTCACTCAAGAGGAAGTGGATGCTTTTCTCTCACGCAGCTGTGAAGCATATGTTTGCTCTGTATGTGAAAATGCGCTCTGAAACATGTCGACCTGACTTCAACACAGACTGAGATGGGATGAACTGTCTCCCTCAATACCACACACATGCAGGTTCACAAACACAAACACTCACTGGGGGGATGCAGCAGGCCATAGGCAAGATCAGAGTTGTCTTTGTAGCGCAGACACTGCTGGCTGTTGTTTGCTGGGATGCGTACGTCAGCACGGACACACGCCTCCAACGCTGGGCTCAGAGGTTGCACTCTTGTCTGAGAGAGAGAGTAAGAGGTAGAGAGAGCGAGGATCAGTCAGTGTTGACAGTATAAGTGGGAGTCCAGACTAAAACGCGAGTGTTGTGTAAGATGGTTTGGCTTGGTTTTTGCTCTCCATGTGTATATAGGTCAACAAGGGCATTGCTCTGATTCTGTGCGCACAGCTCCCAAAAAAACCCCCCAAACCAATAAATCACTTCCATCCTCTGTCACAGAGGGGAAAAAAAGACACATTTGTTTCCTCTTAAATTCTTGGTAGCACCAAGGGTTATATCATTTTGGAACCAGATATGCAAAACATTTATATAATTTCAAAGAATAGAGTGCTAAATAGAAACAATGAAAGAAAGACATTTTTGGGTATTTCTATTTCCCAGAAAAAAGAGCAGCTTTAAAATATCCATCCTCTTCCACCTTTTCAATTCAATGTCGCAGGGGACGACATGATTCACTCTGGACAGATTGCCATCTGCATGTCTTTGGACTGTGCGAGGAAGCTGGAACACCCAGAGAGAACCAAACATGGGAGAACATGCAAACTCCACACAAACTCGGCACCTTCTTGCTGTAAGGCAACAGCGTTAACCACTGCTCCACCGTGCTGCCCCGCTTTGAAACACATACCGTTTACACCATGTCTACATAAAGATGCACTTTTGTGTTTTTAAACCGCATGCAAAAAATCTGGGCAATCCCCCAAAGTGGTCTGGCCTCACCCCAAAGACAAATCAGCACGAGTACAATGAAAATATTTTCTATTTTTTATTTTTTTCTAGTTTTCCAGCCCATCTAAGCTGTAAGAATTATTTGGTTAAATGCCAATGTTTAGACATAAAATGGGCAATAAGTCAATCAAATCAAAGTGACAAAAAGGACTAAACTGTGGAGATGTTTTACTCTTTACTGAGATTAAAGTAACATATAGTGTCAGCGCCTGTATGAACAGCTCGTGGGTTAAAACATATACAATATACTTGTGGAAAAAGGGTTTTTTTTCCCCAAGAGGCAGATAAAAGGAATTTTAAATGAGATCTTGCATTAAGCTAGAGGCCAGGGCCACAGATGTGAACTTGTGTAAGTATCTATAATAAATGAACAGCAAATTAATATTTAATTGCATGTAAAACCATTTTTTTTTGCCCTTTAATTTTTTACTATTATTCCTCTTTGTCATAAAATACTAAACATTACGACTCTGTCCAGGAAACATCTTGGACGATATCTTAGTCACATTGTCCTTTTTTTTTATAATAGGCAAACTAGCTTAAAGCTAGCTTTTCATGGAAATGCTTAGCTTTGACAAGCTGCAAACTGAAGTTCTGTGTAGGTTTACAAGTGTGATGAAGATAATAGTGCTCAGTCACAAAACAATCTGCAGTATGAGGGAAAAAATACAGATGGTACAATAAGATTCTCTGTTTTACTTCTATTGTTTAGATAGAGCTTCAATGGCTACTTCCTCTCTTGCACCATGATTCAGACAGTACAGTAATAGTCTCAAGTCTCCCGGGAATGCATCACTCCGCTTGAGGTCATAATTTACACTAGAGCTCAACCACATAGTGACAAAGACAAGAGAGACTTGAACCAACATGAGCAGAGAAGATGAGTAACAGCTGCTCAGAAAAGGGATTCAGATACTAAACAACTCTGTGCAATCTGCTGCCAAACCATAACCACAGAAGAAATATAGCCGGGACGACTCAACTCTACGGGCTATGTTTAGAGATAAAAGCTCCAGCCAGCGGACTCACCAGAGGTGGAATGGTATAGGATACCCAGAGGGGCATGAGCCGGTCTTTGCTGTATCCGCTGAGGTAGTTTAAGTGGTGCAGTAGACAAAATGTGGCACCTGATTGGATGACTCGAGGGATGCCAAAAGGTTCGTGGAGGCGACGCAAGCTGGATTTCTCACCTGAAGAGAAAATGTGTAATGTGTATCAGACAGAAGCATCTCTAAAACCACCACATGTGCAAAGAAAAGTGAAATGATTCTCACTTGAGCTCAATGCCAATAAATTTCTGTTCATTTGTTCCACCTGAAAA
Source organism: Neolamprologus brichardi (assembly GCF_056152115.1). Lineage (NCBI taxonomy): Eukaryota > Metazoa > Chordata > Actinopteri > Cichliformes > Cichlidae > Neolamprologus > Neolamprologus brichardi. Next base: position 13,961,938 of record NC_142118.1, read on the forward strand.
GAAATTCATCGTGTTAGCATGATTGTGTTAGAAATAGCTAACATAATTTAACCACGTATTCAGTATATAAAGCTCTGATGTCAATGCATTTTTTAAAGTTCATTTTTTGTACATATCCCAGCTTCTCTACTTTGAGAGTAGGATAGTAGTACTTCTATTACTCCATGCACTTCACTATGTGTTAATGAACTTCATCAGAAGAGACCAAGTGCTAACCACTGCCACAAACTACGAATAAAAAAACATAAATCCGGCGCACACCAGAGGCCTGTATTATTGATCATGATATGGGGCTCAGTGAAGTAAATTCAAGGCTAACTCTGGGTTTTCCAGCCAACATCTACACACCAATCAATACTCTGGAAAATAGTTTGTCCATTGCTGGAAAAGTCTAGTATTAGGAGGGCTAGATACTTTTATTTCTCTGATGACCTTCAATCCAGCTTTTTTCAATTTTTCTGCAAGCAGGTTTAAAACAATTCTATTGCTCTAAAAGCTGTTATACAGCAATATAATCCAAACACAAGACTTCATTTAGCACAGTCAAAGATGAAACAACATCATATGTTAGCTTCATAGAACATGCAACTGCAGTTATAGTCATGTCCCCGAGCTCTGCTGTGTTCTCTCCTGGAGAATTCTCATTTTTCGCTGTGCACACAAAGAATGATTAAGCGAAGCACCAAATATAACCACCTAAAAGTCTACAGCAATGCCACTGTGGATAGAAACTAGTCCCAAAATAAGCCTGAATGTGTGTTACATGATCTTGTGATGTAGGAGTGATGAGCTGTTCTGTGTATTTACAAAACTCTTTGAAATCATGACTCTAGTAAAAGGCCCACATGTCCCAGTTATCTACCACCACAAAGCACTCATCAGCTGAAAAACACGGAGAAGAGTCTCAAATCTAACCAATGCATATGCATGTAACTGCACACAACTACGATCTGTAAAAACAGAACGCAAAAAACCCCCCAAAAAACAGATGTTTGGCAGATCTTTGTATAGTTTAATGGGAGTTTACTGACAGAAAGAATATTTCATATAAAAATAAGTTTTAGACTAATTTAAATGTTGGCCAGGCACTGGTCCATAGCTATCTAGTCAAAGAAATATTTGTGCCCATCCATCTAGTAGGTTGACAATAATCTTAGGGTCTTTAAACCTATTAGAAAACATTCAGTGGGTCCCATAAATGGCTTTAAAAAATTCATAACATTTCACTCTAGTTGTAAATATATTTCATTCTTGACATTTGCATCCAGAGGCCAAAAATAAATCTGGTTTGCACATACCATTTCTGTGGTTAGGGATTCACAAGTGCACTGCAGGTTGTCAGAGGGGAAGAAGTCATTAGAGTCACAGGGGATGTCGTGGGAGAGCTGTGCTGGGAGAACTGGATTATGGATGGGGTGCTTCAGGAGGTGGTTCAGACTACCGTGGGTCCCGTTGTTTGGAGAAGGACGAATGCCAAGAAGATCTGTTTGATAAGAGTTGAAAATGATTAACTAAATGAATAGGACACATCAAATAAGACAACATGTCAGTGTATTTGAAATTAAAAGAAGAGTCACGGTTTCAAGAACACCAAATCTTTACCAAAGTTATCACACAGTACAAATATAAGAGTTCAGCGACTTATACAAATTTGCATTTGTTTCAAAGAGAGCGAGCCTTAATAGTCAGTTTATTATTATGTTAAAAAAATACACTAGCAAAGAGTAAATCTGCCTAAATTCTATTTTTTTAATTGATACTGCCTGAATTAATGGAAGATGAACAAACAGCCTATTCTATTTTGACCTACAGAGCCACTACTGTAGCTGTCATACACCGTATGGTTGTGTGTTCAGTTTGATTCTGACTTAGAGTATTGAAATAACCGGGTTACTCTATCTTTTCGTCAGCATGGTAGATATGGTTTTCTTTTTTCTAACACTTCTTTATTTTGGAAGTAAAACACAGACCTGAAACTCAGTGCAGATGAAGCACACCTGCTTCCTCTTCTCAAGTGTGTTAACTTATCTTTTAAAAATAAGCAGCTGTTTTTATAAATTTGGTGAATTATGGGGTTAGTAAACTATGTTAGGCAAGGTAATAAAAATGAAATCAGATGACTTGACTGTGTCTTGTGGACGTGATTCATATGATGAAGCGATGGAAACTAATTATGTCACTGCAGAAATAGTTACACATTCAGCAAATGCCCCGAGCTCAAGCCATTGCTGCTAGTGTCACATTTATCTGCTAAATTTGTAGCTGCAGCATGCTTATCTTAGACAGAAAGTCAGCCTATGAGCATGTTTAGAGCTCACTGATTGAAACATTATATCTCCTGCAGTTTAAGACTATGGTATCAATTTAAAGGTTTGTGGGGTGGACTAGTTCTCGGCTTTGATCAGTAATTCTTGTAGTCTCCTCAGCTCGCCTGGCAACCTCAAAAGGCTAACAAAACTTCAGGGTACAAGAGTAAAATAGATGTTCTCATTTAGCTCTCAGCATGAAAGTCAATGAGCGAATATGTCTAACGAAAAAGAAACAATAAAGAAAAAATATTAGGCTTCGTTACAGGACAGGAGAAGAATGTGTAGTGAGCAGTGTGAAGGAACAATATAACTTACCACACATGAGGTTATATAATTCAATGTTCTCAAAAGTTGGCACAACTGTGCTGTGTTTAAATGCTGGACCGTAGCCAATGAAGATTGCCTGATGGAGACAAGCAAACAAACAAAAAACCAGGTAAGACTTTCATTAATTTCTCTGCAGCCTATAAAATAAAAAAGTGCGTATATTGAACTATATGATCTACAGTTTGACAGTTTATCAACTTAAAACCTACGTTTAAATTGTTTTTGTACAACAAAAAGAAATCACTGAACACTGAACGCTTTGATTAGATAACGCATAAATATTTGAAAGGAACTAAAACAGTAAAATGACCTTACGTAACCTCAGAAGTGAAGGGTTTCAATTCTAGGAAAGCCATGGATGGATTCACAGATATTTGCCTGTGATCTATTTCAAGGGCAGTTTGCAACTTTCCCTAGCTGTGCGCAGGCAGGCCGGCAACCGCTTACACAAAAGTTGACTTTTCTCGACCCTTTTTTTAGATCAGTCTGCAGTCTTGTAAGCTAATTATACTGAGTCAAATTCCAGTGTAAACCACGGCCGGAAGCATAGACAAAAATACCATAAAGACTGACATTAAGGTGGCAGACAGAAACACCTTTCTCAATTAAAACAAACTCAGTCAAAAGTTGATTGTGTAGGTGGAGAGAAATCCACACAAAATGTAATTACGGTACTTAGGTCCGGGTCTAGACATACCTAATGCATATGTTTCCTTTAGATTTGTTTCACTACAAGTACAAGCCTAATTCCAGAATCTGTGAGAAAACATGCTAGGGCAGGGCCGTGTTTACCGCTGTGTAGCATCTGCTCTTCTTTTAACAACAGTTCATAAACATCTGGAAACTGAGGACACCAGCTGTTGGACTTTCGGAAGAAAAACATTGTCCATTTCTTGACTGATATAGGATTCTAGCTGCTCAACAGTCCTGATTCTTCTTTGTCGTATATTTGTTTCACGATGTGCCCAAGTTTTTTTTTAACCGGTGAAGTTCTGGACTACAGGCAGATCAGTTCAGCACCCAGAGTTTTTTTAAAGCTCATCTATTAAGACATTACATCGTGCTTTATTCTGTAATAGCTGTGGTATGTAATTCAAAACCATCTTTCTGAAATATAGAAGCCCTTTCTTGAAAACGATGTCATGGGAATGAGAGCAGATGTTAGTCTAAAACCTGTATATAACTTTCAGGACTGATGGTGCTTTTCCAGATGTACAAGCTTTGAAGCGAGCACACATAGCAAGCCGAATGGTTCATTTTCAAAGATGACAGTGCTTTAAACCTTCCTTCTGTTCAAAAATCCGTCTATATGCATATTTAAAGCTCACTGATTAAAATAATATATCCTATTTTTTTATTTCCATAAACAAACTACAGTATAAAGATCATGTTGGACTAATTCTTAGCTGTGATCAGTATATGTAGTCACAAAAGCTCGAACATTACTTATAAAAGAAATCCAGAACAAATCTAATATTTTTGAGCAAACAGCAGAATATAACAAGATAGTTTCTTTTTCTACAATTGCAAACACATAGCATGACTTGATTATCCAAACATGTGTGTCAAAACATCGTAAGATATGTGTGAGGTATTATGCGATGATTAAAATGGGAAAACCCACTGTTACAAGGACATCTCTGACACAACTCTTTATCTTTCTGGGTATTGTGGCCAAGTGATCGTACAAAATGATCTGACTGGTGCTATTAACACTGATCTATCGCAGACAAAACGTTATGGAACATTCACATCTGTGTGTGAGGAAGGACAGTTATGGTTAGTCAGAGATATTACACTTCCTGTTCATGCTTCTTTTTTGTCTGTCTCACTGCATAACTAGCAGAAATGGCGAGTAACAAAGCACTAATTCTTTTTTTGTGCATTTAAATTGATTTTTTTCAGGTATCTGTAATTCACTCCACTACTTAACCAACAACGTTTTGCTTTTACTTCTACTTAACACATTTAGATGTCGATTAGATGTGCAAAGTACACATTTTTAATTTTTAGTAACTTAAAATTGGTATATTAAACTGACTATGCCAAATCATTTGTTGAGTTTTTAACTGTTTCTGGTTAAAAACCTATGAGAGAGAATGAGATGAAGAAGAGTTAATGTTCATAATTCAAAAGTGACATAAACACTTGGCACTCACTTCAACTGATATAAGTAACCCTAGATAAGTTTTGGTGAATATCACACACACACACACACACACACACACACACACACACACACACCTTTTAATTAAATTCCTCTGACCTGCATGTTGGTGAAAAGGTTATCAGAGCCGTGGAATCCGCCAGTGCAATACTTGATATCACTGCGTTTACTGAGGAGAGAAAATAAAATTTATCTGAGGGAAAAAACACGGAACAAAATAAATTCTGGAAGTCACTAAACATACTTCCCTTTTAGGTGTAACTGTAATTGTGTCTGCCAGCATTTTTGGATGATTGCACAAATTACATTCAAGGAAGCATCAGCAAAAAATAAAAATAAAGATATATAATATATGTCAGCTTGTTTCTTAAAAAACAGCTCTGCTAAGCTAAAAAGGGAAACAATAAAAAACATTCTGTTTTATAAAATAATATAATAATAATACGAGTCAAAACATCGCACCTACATATTGAGGCTGCATGTAGGCGAATATACACAAAGGTAGTTCAGAGATGTTTAGTAGAGACATGAAAGTTGTAGTTACAACTTAACATATATGCTTGTATTCTCAGACTCATCGACAGCAGAATGATCTAGATGCAGGTCAGCATGACGTGTTACTTTACGACAGGAGGTTTACATGGCCATGAGATTTCTATGATTTAATTTTACATACAGTTTGTTAAGTTTGAAAATGAAGTCGTTAAACCAAAATGCACAGATTACATGCCTGTAAACAAAAATGTTAACTTAATTAGGTTAGAATCTAGCACTAAACTAAGCCTTTAATAGGACTAATAAAAGGTTTTCATGCAGCCCAACCTGATGAACTAACACATTAAAAATTAAAGAGAGTATCACTGATTGTTTACTTACAGTGCTGCTTGCCAGCCTGACTTCATGTAGAGGTGACCCCTCTCTATGCGGCTGTTTTTAGCGAAGTGCATTCTTTTGGGAAGGTTTTCTTTGAGGTACGGCCTCATTGGCTGGTCAACGGTCCTGCACTTCAAAATGGACACAGACAAGGAGAATCAACACACAACAGAGAGAGAATGGGACTGTTTGACTTTCCAAGCAAGCAGATAATCTTTCATTCTTCTTATGAATACAAGCGAATATTTCGCATACCGACAAGTTCTTCACCAGGCCCTCATAGTCAACTGAAAAAAGAAACACAGTACCAAGTCAGGCATGCTAATCTCCTACAAAGTGGCACAGAGTAATGATATAAATCTGAGAACAAGGGAATTCTGGTGTTTTTAAACAGGAACTCACAGGAAGAGTAATCCTGTGGGAGGCGACTTGGTCTGATGCGAGCAGCTGGGCCTTGGATTACAGTGAAACCAGAGGTGTCTTTCTGGAAATCTGACACATATGATGCCCTTTCACATGAAGCACTCTCCATGCCTGTTGAAAAGAAGTCATTTCACTAGGTTGTCTTCAGCAGGGCAACAAATGACACAGAGAAAGGCACCAGAAGAAGTTCTTAATCAAAACCTTATAATGCTTACGAACTGTTTAATGTTGTATAAAAGCTACAAAAGTTTGCAATTCCTCGGAAATACAAAGTTTAAAGCTTTCCTCAATAAAAGGGGAAGATTTGTGGCGTACTTTTCCATTCATTTCTAGGGATTAAGTTTGCAGTGCATGCAGGACGTGATATTTAAAATGACAGTGCAACATGTGTTGGCAATGTCTTCAGGTGTGACATGAGCACTCCAGCTAATTGCTTGTTTCTTGCCTTGCCAAGCTAGGAACTACCAAATACTAAAGTTAAAATTAACATCTTCTCTTGTAAATGATATGAACCTAAACCTTTAATGAAGAACAAAATCTGTTCATGGATTTTAGAAAATGTACTTCTTCTCTTGGAAGTAATGTCTTAGATGAGGATATCTGGGCATCGCCCTGAGCCACATCCACTCCAACACACTGATCTTGAGTGTGTAATTACAGGGCTAAACATCTGGTCTCCAGCCATCCAAAGAAACCTCTTTCTCTAATACTGAGAACATTTTACTTAGTTAACATGCACATGACTTCTTTATTCAGTTCCTCAGTGGCAGTGGTCTCCATTCTTACCGACAGCAGGTACACTAACTGACAAACTGACATCAAGACTCAAAATAATTTCACTTTGAACTGCCAACAAATTAAAACAATTTCCAAGTCTCCTTATTAGGGTGTGTAACAGTAACATTTAATGTTTTAAGGTATCCAGTTTAAGGTTTCAGAGCTCTAATGTGCAGCAGTCATCTTTGAAATGAACAGGAGCACCGAGGATGCTCTCAGTGATAAAATAATTAACTGGAATCAAAATGTTTATTTGACTATTTTGTGTTTCAGATCCTAAGATTTATGTTTTCTTGCAGGACTAATTGCTTGTCAAATTGCAGAAGTGTTACATTTCTGCTATATTTCGGTCTCCATGTTATCATCATCAGCTGATGACGTCACTAATTGGAATAAGAAGCATGTGGAATGCCCCTTTATGTGAGCGAATGGAAAGAAAGCCTGGCTATTTTGAGTTCCATTTGCAATATACTGCTCAGTTCCTCAAAAATGCTCAAAATATGCCCATTTGTATTTTAGCTAACACTTCAGTGAATCAGTCGTTTTCAGTATTTCCATTAGAAATTAAGCCATCTGCTAGCTAAAAATAAGATAATGCTTCATTTCTTTTAAAGTGTATTTCAGTTTCAGTAAACCGGTAATTTTCTGTCTCAGTCATCCCATGTAAACTGTATCCCAGCTGTGGAGAGTTGGTATTTATCTCACCGTGGTCAGATGCGACTATTATGTTGACACAATCGTGCAGGTTTTTTGCTTTTAGGCCATCCATCAGCATGCCCAGAATCCTGTCCACCTTTTCCAAGGCCCAAACGATCTAAATGAATAACAGAAGTTCAAGTTCTAACAGAGTTAAAATGTTACCATGACTGGAACAACAACACTGAGAATCACTGTGCTTTTGCCATGCAAACGCCCTATCAACAATGTGCTTTAGATAAATATTTACCCAGCAAAATGAACTAACTAACAGATTTGTTACCATAAGAGACGATCTTGACTATTTGAAGAGGTTTGACTTAATACTTTCAGTGGAATAAAATAACTATAAATAAATGAAAATGGAAAAACAGCATTACAGGTCCTTCGTTGTGCAGGCAGCAGTAAGCAGAGCTGAGTAGACCTCCCTTTCACCAACCACCACTTCCATCTCACCAAAGAGGTGCTAAAAAGGTTTTAATTCAGCTGAGAGAGTCGTAATCACTCCACAGCATCCTGATTTTATCCCAAGGGCCTACGTTCCAAAAACACCACACTTAAAAGGCATCAAGGAGTCATTCAGGACAGATGCCAGAATCAGGTGGTTGGTCAGCTAGCAACTTAGCTTCTCCTTAAACTGTTGAACAAGACAAGACATACAGTTCCAAAAAAACCAAACAAAACCAAATGCAATCAGCACACTCACTAACACCCTTCTGCCCAAACAGTTTGTTATGGACAAACTCCCTTTAGTGCAGATGTCCTACCAAACAATCCATTGTTCACATCAGCGTCGAGTTCCCTCAGTTGAGGAACAGTTTTCAGTTGGTGCCCTAATCCTGAGCTTGGCCGGATTTCATGGATACAATGTGGTAAAATCTGTATATTTGTTCATCTGTATATCTGCCCGTCTGTATAGCAATATACAGCATCTGTATGCTATACAGATCATCTGTATATCTGTATGCAACAGTACATTTGTCTGTAGTTCATCTGTATATTTGGTCTCTCTGTACATAGTCTGTTCATAACTATTCCACCATTTATACTACCCTTATCTGTATATATCAGTATATCCATACATTTAGTAGCTCTCTGCTTATCTGTATATAATTGCTCTTATTGCACTTACTACTCTTGCACTTAGATGCAAACTGTATTTTCTTACCCTGTAAATACACATGTGTAATGACCATAAAGTTGAATCCTAATCCTATAAATGTGTTTATCCTAGTTAAAGCAGTTAAACACTTTTTTCTTCTTCATTTTGTGCTTAATTTGCTGCTCACCAGGACCAATTTACACTAGCAGGAGCATATTAACTGAAACCCCAGGCATACATTATACAACTGAGTGAACCCGTGATTGTAAGGCATGCTCAGTCAGCTGACGAACACCGTCAGCACACAAATTTTCCACACAGAGCTTTCCTCTAATGATGTTCCCTTCTTTTACTTAGTAATTCTTTTAGGTAATCAATAACCGTCTTGTTAATGCAGGCAAATAACTCACCTGCGTACTTTCTGGCCCATAGTAATGTCCTGTTGAATCAGGTTCATCCAGGTATAAAGTGTAGAAGTCAGGTCTAAAGACAGAAAGCCAACAGTTACGAGTGATATAGAGAGTTTCCTTATGGGAACTTACGACATCATCTTTGTTATCATAAAGATGAACATGAACCTTTCTCCCTCAGGTAAATCGAGCCAGTCAAGCAGTGTTGACACTCTCTTCTCAAATGCAACAGACCTGTGGGACAAATGTCATTTATGAAAGCATCAATACAGCACTGCATTGAGCTACATTTTACACTTCATTGGCATTGAATCAGAAGCTTGCGTGGCATTGCTCTTACTTGTTATACATCTTGTAAAAACTTGGGAAGGTGCCATTGATGGCGACATCAGAGCCTGGCCAGAAGAAAGTTGCTGATTTCAGCTTCTGATACATGGCCGTGAGCCAGACCTGACGAGAGAAGTTAGGTGAGATAGAGAAATGAAAAAATGAAAGAAATTAAAAGAAAGGAGGAGGAGAACAGAGTGCCATCTAGACTTTATTCTGAGTGAGTTGCAGTAGAAAATTGTTCAGTGTTTAGTACATCGAGCTAAAAGCGTAATCCCTCACAGCCCTGTCAAGTCAGAAGGCAACCTAAGAGTAGGATTTTATTCTAAATGAATACCCATTAGATCTGCAGGTAGATGTATTAGTTATGCAGCTGTCTCCTAAACATTTGGCTGATGCACTTAGCTGTATTGGTTCAAAAGTCATTATGAAAGAATTCATTCCTACAGACTAAATTGCTTGACAGGGGTCATCCATCTCTCCTTCCCTCCTGAAAAGCCATATGGCAGCTGCATTGTGTAATTTCAAGAAGAGCACTTTGTCACACACTTGAGAAATGAGATTTAAGAGGCCTCTCGTTTAAATGAAAACCACAAAGCATCTAAACAAGCACCACACGCAGCCCTCACAAGCTGTCACTTAGCACGAGCTCAATCCATAATTATAATCAAGAAACTCCTTACAGGGAAAACCGATTCTCAGCAGTCAAACTTGACTCACTGACTTGTGTCGTTCATAGAAAGCACATTACATTGTGATGAGCACAGTATTTCTATTTCTAACACATGACTAGTTCGCTGACTTTTGCAAGACTATGAACAACACTGTCTAACTGGGATTCTCAGATGTGTGAAATAAACAGTATTCCCGAGAGCTACATTTTTTTGGCCATGTTCAACAGAACCTAAATTTCCTTAAAAGGGATTTCTTATTAGCAGGTTTTACTTTTGGCCTCTATGAGCCTGAGCTTTGCTGTACTAATTTACCACCTTTCTACACAACAGATTCACTTACTGGTTCTCCTTGATACCACTGGGGGTAAACTTTCTCAGCCGTTTTCAAGCTGAAGAAAGCATTTCGTTTCACATCGTACATCTTGTTGTCCACAATCCCATGAGACTCGGGATAAAGACCCTGCAGGAACAGAGATAAGATAAACCAAGTCACAATGAGCTGCTTTGATTCTGTGGCTGCAGAGATTTAAAGGTGATTACCTCTTCTCTCACCATCTTTCAACCCCAAATATTACAAGTAACCACAGCAGTTTATCTTAATTGCAGTGTCTGATTTCAACCAATAAAGGTGGAGTCAACGTTATAAGTGTCTTGCTGGAGTTGTTCTCCGTACGAATGTAAGCCATTAGGTCTCAACCATTCCTACCATCCTGTGGAAGTGTCTAGACTTCTGTGAGTGAGGCCCTAAGTACTTGGCTTCAAGCACAACTGAAAAAAGTTTAATAACAATAGCTACTTAGTCACGGTTTCCGTGTTCACAAACAAGTATAATCCTGGAATGCGTCTATTAACTATATTATTTTTATAGCTTTCTTTCCTAACTTTAAAGTGGACATGAAACACTTCATGTATAAAGGCTAATTTACATCATTATCAATTTACATCATCATCTCAAAAACTGACACATATGTAAAACTGTCTGTGAAGCAGGATTTAAGAAATCCTATTTTTAAGACACGTTTAGTGCGATAATCTTTCAGTACAGAGCGTAACGTCACTGGATTGGTTGGTTTCTTGTGTCAATAGACTTACATTAGTTTATGTTAGCTAACTAGTGACAGAACCGATAACTCAATGGAAAGCAAGGTGACTAAAACTAAAAATCTGTTTCAAGTGATCACTTTTGTGCTGCCTCTGACTGCAACAATGAGTTTTATGTTAAAACTAAATGTATACTTTTCACTTTCACTGCCTCTTTGTTGTTTGGCTAGCTGGACTCAAATGGGAAAATCCAGCTGTAATGTTTGGGTTTGTAAAGCATTTTATGAATGAGCACTGTGTGGAGGAGAGCCTTCAGATCAATCAGCTGTATTTTATGCATTAAACTAGTCTGTCTTTTCCCAACACATCCAGACATTTTCCAACATCACAGGTTTCTTAAATCCAGCTACACATACAGTGTTACATCTTTTCAGTTTTTGAGAGCAGGGGTAGTGTAAATTAGCCTTTATACATCAAGTGTTTCATGCCCACTTTACATATATAGAGAATAATCCCTTTCAGTTCACTGACCACTGAAACCGAGGCATACTAAACGCACATTCACACCTTTATTCAGGACTCTAAGGCTACGTTCACACTGCAGGTCGTAATGCTCAGTTCAATTTTTTGATCAAATCCGATTTTTTTGTCTGCTTGTTCACACTACAAATAAAATGCGACAGGAAACGCGCTCTAGTGTGAACGCTCAAAGCGGCCCACATGCGCAAAAGAAGACTGTTCTGTTTAGATCTAGACCAAACAGTATTGTTTGACTGATGGCCCTTAATATAAAGACTTGTTTCGGACTTTACGTTTCCCAATTTTTGCTTTAAGTTATTTTGTTATTTACATAATAATGTAGATAACCTAATAATTATCCTTATTGCTGTTTTAGAGAGGAGCAGTGCTTCAAAGGATAGTTGCAGATTTCTGTCAGAATCTGCAGATTATACAGTACAAATAAAATGTTCACGTTGTCTTCCCAACAGTTTCACTAACATCTACACTGGATGGCCAGTAAGCGTTCGCGATGTCTTCTCCGGCGCTGATAATTGGCGTCTGTCTTGTGTCAGTGACGTAAAAGACGGATTTAATGTGACATGACCGTTCACAGCAGTCGCCTTCTAAAATATCGGATATTTATCGGATTCAGTACCACATACGAAAGTGACCCAGATCGGATTTGAAAATATCGGATTTGTGCCGCTCACACTGTCATACCATGATCGGATATGGGTCGCATAGGGTCAAAAAAATCGGATTTGATGCGCTTCCGCCTGCAGTGTGAACGTAGCCTAACTGTAACTACTAGGTGCTTTTCCTATCATGCTGACTTACATGCTGCTGGCTTTGGCTGCAGCAACTGTGTTGCTACTTAGTGTGTAGTTTTCTCTACATGCCATCTGCACCCTTGTCATATGCTACAAAAACCATGTCTTATATGACCATACACCGGGTTTCTTAATCACTGCTAGATTATTGGCAGATTAAGAAACCCTGGGAAATGAATAACCAGTGATGTCATGTGGGTATGTTGAACGTGCTTTGTTGTAAGTGCCCCAGGTAACTGGGTTGGTCACTTCACATTCAAACTGCACACAAAACTGCTCATTGAAAATGTTCATTGAAACAGTTGCAAATTACAAATACATCCTTACACAACATGAGTTATTCATCATCACTGACCAAACAGGTTTGCTGGGCAACAGTGTTTGGTCAGTTCTCAGTGAACAAAAAACACTCACAGTCACAATGGTGTAGTGGTTGGGAAAGGTCTTTGTGGGATAAACAGGCCTCAGGTACGGCGTTGTAGTTCCATTATTTCCTGCAATGTAACAAAGTCACATTGTTACCATGAGCTGTAAATCGTAAAGAACTGTGAGACAGGCGATGTTTTTGACTTACGTAACTTGCTGATAACAGGCATGTGACTCGCATGTTCTTTCAGATACGCTGCCCGGAAACCGTCCAAAGACACCAGGATGAGAGGAGGCTTTGAAAATCTGGACAGGAAAAACATCTTATAAATACATTCTCTAAGGGGACGCTGTGTTTATCATTAATAATCTGGAGTCATCTTTCCACTCCTTCTAGTGCCAAGTTTTTCTATAAGCAAGTCTAATCACACAACAGCATCTTGAAACGGCTACAGTCAGTCATTTCGAAGCATTTTTTAAGTTAACTTTCATATCATAGCTCACTGAAACATAAAAACTGAACCAAATTTAAGACAAATGAAAATTTAACTGACTTTACTTTTCCATCTGTGACACTTCAATCATCTTCTGTCCTCCTATCGGTATCCTTTCAATTCAGAAGTCTTTCAACATCATGTCCCTTTCTTAGAATGTCTGTCCTTTAACATTGCTTTGGTGTCAAGCCACTGAGAGCAAGAATTAGACCTGTGGCTGAATGCGCTATGTAGCAGCGCTGGCATTAAACTAAAACTGAAAACCAAAACAAGCTAAAAGTTGTGAAACAGACCTGGAGAAGGAAGAGATGGTTATGATTTTCTGTAGAGTTGCAAATATGAAAATGTCTTTCATTTTTTTATTGTTAATGTAGAATAAAATCATCAATATAATTCAGAAAATTATATAAAAATAGATACAATTAAAGCAGTTTATTGAGGGTTCTCATGTGACATCATGCGGACATGGTTTAAAATTTGTCTGCCTCTGATTTCTAAAGCATGTTTCACAGATAAAAATCACAGAGTGCTTCACAATAAAGCCAGAAAACTCCCCTAAAAAACATAACACTGGCCAGTTTGTGTAATGGTCGTCTATTACTGGTATTAGCTGTGTAGTTGTAAAATTTGTAAAAGTGACGCTTAGTGGAAATAGGGAAAGTTCAACTTCAAAGTAAAATATGTGCTTTTTGAAACTGCAGCACTATGGTAGAACTTTTATGCTGAAGGCAAACTTTCTCCATTTCCGGTTTGCACGTCACTTTTAAAAGTTTCCCAATAGCTCCGAGAGCAAGCCCATCACATCCATTCAAACTAGGAGCAGCAATTTGCTAGTAACCAAAATAATCATAAGAAAGATTTTGCCAACCTGTCAGGAAAGTAAAAGTGTGGTGCATCCATAGAAACAATAAAAAACAACACTCATATAAATAATACAGACATGTGTGTGTCTTATTGTATTTTTCAAACTAAAATAGCTTCATCTGGAGCCACAGGACCATTTTTCCACAGTCTGACGCGTCTGTCTGAGGTTACTCCCTCGCCAAGACAGAAACACAAACATGTGACCATGCTCTCGTGCAAACACACAGACACAACTCATCAACACATGCCTGATTACTCGGCCATTACCCCAGTTTCCATAGAGACAGTTACTTTTTCCCCAATAAAGCAACACCACTGGGAGAGAACAAGCCGCGATTCAGCTATTTACAAGATAAAAAATATGGACGTTAGCTGGGTAAACAACCAGAGAGTGATAGAAAGGAAACTCTAGCCTGCTTTGTATGTTGATAGTGTTTGCTAACAGTGAACAATGGTTTCTTCTCAGGGAAAATGTGGGTGATATGATTAAATAGTTTCACTTTCAGATCTGTGATATGTTACAACTTAGGATTCAGATGGAGGAGGACCAGAGCTGATGTAATCCAAAGGAGTCCAGGTGGAATTTGTGTATTCAATTTTATGAAAAGTAAATCTGTTTTCACATTGCTGAAGCCAAACAAAAGTATTATATTACCCAGGAGGACACTGTGGCTGACTGACTTCCTGAAAGGCCTCTTCCAGCCAGGCCTCCCCTCCTGTGAGAAAAGAACTGTGTTACTAAGGAAAATTGAGGTTTTCTATTTAATTTCAGCACACTTTTTGGGTTAATGCAAATGTCAATAAATAATATATATTAACATGACACAGTGACCTTGCAAGGTAAGTTACTAGAACTGTTTTGACAACCACTTAGATCCTCAGTTTAAACTCTTACAGATTTTAAAACCTTTCATATAAATAACGTAATCTTTGTTAATCACTTAGAGTTACCACAAAAGGACGTCACCTGACAAGCTTTGAGGATATAATATGATCCCTTCTGGTGGACAACAACTAAAGCAATCTGTCAAGTTCACCCTTTAAATGGCACTGTTGAATAATTTGACTACCAGTGAAGAGGATGTGTAAGTTCGAAGTGACATTACTTTTTCATCCACATTTACAAGAAGACTGGAAGCATTTCGAGACAGAACACATGCTGCGTTTCATTTTGCCTCAGAGACGATGCGATCGCCATAGAAACACTCTTGGAAACAAAGAAGTGAAACGTAACACGTTGTAACCTGATGTATCCACACATGCACTGAAACCCCTCCCCCCAAAAAACCGTCATTATTTCACTTTATCTGATAAGTGAAATACATACAATGATGTTTTAAGAATGCATTAATTGGTTTGTTACATCAGGGAACTACATAACCTGTGAACACAATAGTACATACTGTATTCAGTGCAAACTTTTTAGCCATCAGCTGTGTCCTTATATAACAGGGCTTTCATGATATCACAGTTTCACTTCATGTCTGTCGTGTTGGATAATGACACCAGTCAGGAAAAAGACTCCTGGTTTGAATCTTGCTGTTGGCTGTTTGAGTGTTCTGCAGGAGCCTGCATAGGTTTCCACAAACTGATCGAAGTCATGCATGTTAATTTGATTTTAAATGGGCTGCAGGATGGGAATGTAAGACTGTTTTCCTCTCTGTGTTAGCCATGTGACAGACTGGTGACGGCGTTTATCCCGTCTTGTTATCCTCAATTCATGGTTATCATGACACCCCAGAAGAAATGAGCCTCATTTTCATTAGAGCTCTTATTGTGCCGACTTGATGCATTTACTAATAAGAGGGTCTGTATCAAAGACACACAACTGTTAGGTTATTCTTTTGATAGGTGGATTTGGGTTTTACATATTTTTACATGTTCCATTTGTTGCTGTTCTTTTAACTCTCTCAAACCTAACCTGTCGCTGGCATCAGACAGGTGTTTTGCAACGCTCTTTTCAATATCTGCAACTCCCGTAACTCCTGAACCATTTGCTTGATTGAAATAATTGCAAAGGTTCCTGAAAGCAGCGACTCTGCGCTTTTTAGTGATATTAGGGTTATTACGGTAATCCCAGGCATGGTGTCTTAGCAGCTCCATGAAGATGAAGGTTGGTCCTCCCAAAACAACAAAAAAAACACAAAGGAAAAAAGCCCTCACTTGCTCTTTCTGCTGTGAGAGAGGCTAATACAATACTGTTGTTTATGCATCAGTAATATATGATTATCTAAGAGAGAGCTGCAAGAGCACCACTTCCTTCCTGCGTTATGTAGAGATGTATGATTAAAAAAAAACCCAATAAAAGTGTTGCTTCCTGGAGTTTTTAGAAAACAAAAGCAGCACTTAGTTTGGGAAAGACAATAGACAGTAAAACAATCATAACATTTATTCTAGTTGTTGCATTCAAATGCGAACTGAGAATACGCCCTCATATGTTGTAACGGTCTGCACAGGTTGATAAGAAACGTTCCTTACTCAAGGACTTTCCCACAGGCAAGGCATCACCAAGCAGGAAATTTTGGGTCACCTCTTTAACCTTTTAAACATCTGCCTTCCTTATGCATCCATCAAGTCTCCTGCTGTACTGACAGGGCATACGACAGAGGGAGCCTTAGCACATGGGTGAAAAATCCCCTCCTCGCTGCTTCGGGGCCAGCTATGTGGTTTGGACTTAACATGGGGATGCTCTGTCTCAGGAGACCGCTTTCTATGGTGAGTAATCGACATAAAAAGCCACTCTCAGCATTTTGTACAACACAGCGTCAGCCTATAGGAACAAGTGGAGTTCTGGTTTATTTTTGTTTCTTTTAATCTGTTGCCAAAGGCCTCACCAAGAAAGCAGCAGTATGAAAGATGTGAAAGTCCCAACAAAGCTGCACAGATGTAAGGACTGGTGAGTGAAAAGAAGCATTCTTCCCATATGCAAAAGTTTTATGTTAACTGAGGAGAAAATAGAGTGCAAGTTAAAGGGAAATGCCACAGGAGAGAGAGGACCCCACCCAGGCTGGGGACTGCTGCCCACAGTCATCGCCGCTGCCCCCTAAATTGGAGGAGCGTTTTTGGCATGGTGGTTTTCAACAAAGAGCGTACTGACACTGCTGCCCACGTCTAACTGGGGCGAATCTATAGCTGCAGAAAACATTCCTCTGTCACTTAAGAGGGTATTTACGACTTGTTTTGCAGCCATGGACAGAAAAAACTAGCCTGCACCACCCTGACAAAAACATACGCTCAACCTATGTGGCGTCTTGGGGGTTAACTTTCACCTCTCTGTCTCTCTTTTGCTGCCTGGTTGGTAACTTTATCCTTCTCTACTGCTCCTCTAAATACTTCAAGTTTCAAGTTTCTGGAGGATCTGCAGCGGGATGTTAGGTGCTATACACGAGAGTGTGGAACCTTGATTGTTATTTTACCAAGTGACAACCGTACCAAATGAATTCTTGCTGAATAAATGCCAGAAATGTAACCTGAGATAATCTGTCTCACGCTCTTGTAGCCAAAGCTCTCTATTCACTGTCCATGAGGAGTGAAAACCATGACTTAGACAAAGCTCAGACAGAAAATGTATTAATGTGGCACTACTCAGATTTACATGTGAATGAAAGAAAAAGCGGGTCAGCACTTTGACAGCTGCATATCGAAGGTCAACTCTGAGAATTCAATGGAAAAGCAATTGAAATCCTCGTGAATACAGGGCGCTGAGGTCTATATTGACATTCTTCACATTTTCAACACCAGCACTTCACAGACTATATATCTACTAAAGTAAAATTCAAAGATATCCTGCAGTAACAGACTTATGCGGATTGTAGTTTTGTTTCCTGCGCAGAAGGATGCACATGTGTGTTGCAGTGACACGAAGTCCCGCTGATATTTTCATCTTGTACCACTTATTGACAGCTGCAGCAGCAATACGTCTGGATATGCACCAACCAAAGGAAGAGGGAGTGCAAGCAATCAAATGTGGCAGTGAAGAAATGTAGCTTTCAAATTCTTTATAAAACTCTTTTTCCTG
Source organism: Neolamprologus brichardi (assembly GCF_056152115.1). Classification (NCBI taxonomy): domain Eukaryota; kingdom Metazoa; phylum Chordata; class Actinopteri; order Cichliformes; family Cichlidae; genus Neolamprologus; species Neolamprologus brichardi. Next base: position 13,980,137 of record NC_142118.1, read on the forward strand.
TTTTGAGGAAGAAGATACACTTAACTTGTTTATTAAACCACAAGAACATGCATAAAGTGGTTTGATGAGAAACAGGGGTGTTAAATAAATAAATTTCTTTAAAATTTAAATGTAATCCAAGCTGAATGAAAAATATGCTGTAAATGAAGCACAAATCATGAAGGGGGAAGAGGGATGGGGGAGGGGGATTGGAGACTTTTCCAACAGCCATTGGGCAAGAATTATGAAAATGAGGAGGTGAAATGTACATTAATTTAATGCTGGTTAATTAAAACAGTCAATCTTACCTGATCCTTTCTCCTTTCTCAGAAAAAACACCACAGCCAGGATAACCACCAGTAAACAGAGCAGCAGAACCTATAACCCAGAAGATAAAATGGCAAGATGTTTGTTAAAGCTGTTAGAGATAGCAGCCACTAATTTGAAATTGTTTATTTTGAACTATTTGAACTTTGAGAAAAGAAAAAGGTTCAAGCACTACAAAATTCAACATAATGTGATCAATGATCTTGTCTCTCTCAAGAGGAGACATAAATTAACAAAACTAAATCACGTCCACACTCAAAGCTTCAGCTCTAGAGAGAGCAGTATTGGCTGTCGTACAGCAAGTATTAGATGGGATCCTCTTCACCTAACGACTAAATCATGCTGTTATTTTGCCTCTTAGTATCACTAACACGAGGCTGACATTACAGGCTCTTAAAAAAATATTAATGGACCGATCATGTATAAATTTGTTGTATCCACAGTTTGCAGAGGAACCCAGCTGACTCATATGATCCTCTTAAATTTCCAAGTTTTCTTTTCAAAAAATGTGATGCAGCTGCAGATGCAGACTGAGAATCACAAAAACAGCCAAGCTACGAGACGGTCAAGAACAAACGGGCTCAGTGTTTCTCTGTACTTCACTGTCTTCGATTCCGTTTAAAAACTGTGTCTGGAAAAAATTATTTTATTGAATCGTTTATTTACACTTTACGCACCAGAGACTGCATGCTATTTTTCCCCAGATCCTCGTCCAACAGGGGGGAAAACCCTGATCGGATTACAACTCTGTGTGCATTGTTACTAAACTACAATCATATAAAAAAAAAGAAAAGAAAAAAAGAAAAAACATACAGAGTTTGAGATCTCCAAGTTAAAATAAAAATGTACATGTCTTATGCAACTTTGTTACTTTTTTACTGTTAAGAATTAGCATTTGGGACCTGTTGAATTACACTAGGGTGGCAAACACTACTCGATCACCATGCTATTATTTTCTGTATACTTCTAATTATGCTTACATTAGCTTTTAGCTCAAAGCCCTACTCCATTACTGCAGCTGAAGAGGTTTAGATACGTTGCTTTATTCAGTTATCCTTCTGCCATCCACCGAGACTTCCATCTGTATCCTCACAAGCTCAACTGTTGATTTTAACAATTTCCACACCATCTCCATCTGTCTATATATTAGTCTCAGCTCTCTGCAGTTGGAAGTAGTAATCCAGAATTGTTTTTGTTTGTTTTTTTAAAAAATCACAAACTTTCTGCCCCAGGACAGCAGCTCCCTGGGGGCGAGTGGTTTGTAATTAGATGGGTGTTTCAAAGATTACTTTACTTAGAAATGACAGTGTTTACCAGGGTTATCACGGATGCTGATTTTGAAGCGTCTGCAATGCCCCAAACCAGGCCAGTTACTCATTATGGCATTACAAATCTTCATTTTAAATGTGTCGCCAGATTTTAATATTGATTATTCTGGTAAAATTGTGCCTTGCAATCACAGTTTTTAAAGAGTATAATATGTAAGTGCATTATGGCTCATCTTCTTTTATTCCTATGACCATCTTATCGCCTCTCTGCTGGGAACGCAGCTGCAAATATTTCCTTAGCACAACACAAGTCATAGTTTAAAGCAAGTCTCTTGTTCTCTGGTGTCACTTTTTGCTGGCACAAAGAGTCTAATTTCCTCCCAGAACTGATACGTTTTTAATCTTTTCACACCGTTTCTTTAGTCTATTACTTTTAACTGAAAGGGGGAAAAAGCTAAACTAAAAAGTAAAAAAAAAAACAGGCTTGAAGTGGAAAAACATAAATTCTTCCTGGAGGAAAGATTTTACAGAGGATTTACAGTTTAAACAAACAAATCCTCAAGCCAAAACTAGTCTGATCCTCCCAAGCTAGAAAGCTACAGCAGTACAGCAAGAGTAATCTACTTAGTGTGATTCACAAGAGCTGGAATTCCTATACAGGTATGAAAACACACTGCTGTATTTGGTGTCAGTGTTTTCCCCAGCTATAGGTGAAAAAAACTGAAAACTCGGATGGGCTTCACAGAAATGCTTAAAGACGGGGTCTCTGTGGGTTGTGAAAGTAAACAGACTGTCTGGTGGAAACCTACTGGGCTGACTGAAACACACTTTAATACTTATTCAGACCCCCCACCATGACCACCACTCATTTTCCATTGTCTACAAGAGAATGATGTAAAGGTTATGAAATTAAACTACAGATGAAAGTCATCTTCGAAGTGGACGTCAAAAAAAGGCTAAAGTCTTTCTAGGGAAAAGTCATTCTAGTTCAGGGGTGGACTTAGACACAAAAGCTAAGGGCTACACATCAAACAGCCATCATGTGTGGCCTTATGACACGCACAAAGCTGAAAGATATGATAGATATGACAAGCTGCTCTCACATAAGCCTGGATCCTTGATCCAAAAAAAATAATAATCAACAACTCTGCTATTTTTCTGTGTTAATCAGGTGCACAACTGACTTAAATGCTGTGTCAGCTGCAACTATTATGGATCAAACTAGCTATTCTGAAGCAAACTAGCTTCTCAGGCAGCAGAGCAAAAGAGGAACTACCATAGAAAAAAAGAGTTTAAGGTGGGTGGAGTTTGAACAGATTTACGTGTTGAAGGAGTGGTAGACATTCACTTTATTATTCATTGTCATAAAGTGTTAGTGGGTACTCAAGATTGAGCTTTTACTTATTTTTGAGTTATTATGGGGTTTTAAGACATTAGGGATGTATTGCAAAGCAGTTACTGCACCATTTTCTGGTAAACCCATTTAACTAAAGCTTACAATCTGCACTTAAAACACATCTCGATTGGTTTAATTTAAAATCCACTGTGGTAGTGTATAGAGGCAAAACTACAAAGTCATGCTATTGTCCGAATTCTCGTGGACCTTAAAAATGAGACCTTGTGCGAGTCTAATTGGTACAAAGCAGACAGCATCTGGTTATCGTGGTGTCGAGCTGACGGTCGCAAGTGAATAGCTGAAAGGATGTGCACATTCTCAAATGACTTCTTTGACATGCAGTTTATGCCTCAGTGATGAAGGAGATCACGAACATTCCAGACATGTTTAACTTTCCACTTCCAACTTTAAAAAAATCACAATTTATTTCACTATATTACAGCAAAAAACATGTTTTTCTGATATGACTATGACCGCAGCAATATAAAACAAGTCCATAAAACATAACGGTATTTTTCTTTACAATTGCTTCAATTATGTTTTTTTCTGTAAAGACTGAAACACACTCCAGATTTAGCCTCCACAAAGACTAAGTGTGGTTAGTTTCAATGCCCCGAGGAGCTGTGAACAATAAAAGCTGCTGTTGTTTTCTGAGACGTTCTTTCTGTGATAAAAATACTGTTCTGGGGAAAACAAAGAACAGACCCAGCAGATTAAATTGTCCATCCCTGCCAGTGATGGAGATAGCCAAGTATTGCGTCAAAGTTCGCACAGCCTGTCTTTTGGTTGACATATTTGTAAACCTTTATTAAGTTATAATTTTTTTAGATTTAGACTAATAATTCAAAATACATATTTACCAATGCTACATTATTACAGATTACACCTCAAAGCGCTACCAAGGTTTTGATCTACTGGCCCAGATGTGGGGATGTTACTGGACACTGAAGGTTATTGATCAAGTCAGAATCTTAAAATTAACAATGTGTTCTGTAAGAGAGTCCAGGGTCAAGATGGGCCAGTTTAAATGAGTCTGTACTTGATGGTAGCACAGGAAGAACAGGCCAAGCCGTGACAAACGTCCACATCCATCTTCTTTCACTGTTTAATTCAGGTTCTTGGGCGGGGTGCTGGAGCCTACCACACATTTCATAAAAGTTAGAGGCGCGTTACACTTTGCACAGATAGCTAGTTTATCTCAGGAACTGCCAATGAACCCAACACACATCTTTGGGCTGTGGAAGCTGGAGTACTCAGATAGAGCCCACTGGGAGGACATGCAAACCCCACGCAGAAAGACTCCAGCTAGCCAGTGGATTCAAACCAGTGGCTTTTTAGTTTTAGTCATCAGTGCTGACTATCACAGCACTGTGCCTGTCTGTTTGTTGAACAGTCTTGCATTAGAATAAAACAAATATTGCTCAATTATGTGAGAAACTAATTGCCCAATTAGTCAACGTTATACATAATTATAGTTATAAACAACTTCAGCTACTACCTGTGCCTCTGCACTGTAACATCTAGAACCACTAAAACGACATCAAAACAAAGCACTGGCAGGACGACTCGTATTCCGGCTGCCTGAATACACCCAATATTTTGCTGAAATGACACTTTGGATCAGAGTCAACGTTGTGGGGTCAGAGCTCCACCCAGCCCTGCTTTGCACTAACAACTGCAGGTCTTGTCCACCTGCAGAGAGCCTGCTGGCCTGTGTCTGTTTGCAGTGGAGTGAAAACATTTAGTTTCCACGTTCGCGCTGGCAACACTGACAGTCTGGTCTGTGTGGCAGCTGTGAATTAATGACAGTGTGAGTAAACAGTGCAGAAATGCTGACCCGAGGATGTGGTTTTTGATCCCTGACGATGGTTCTCTTCCCCTAGTTAAACATCACACAGTGTCAGTTGGGTTAACTGTCTAATGTTTGACAAAAATTATACATTAAAAAAAGGACTAAGACTCAACAGGGCCCAAAATGACGCCTTCAAATGTTTTTTAAACCCCAGAATCCAGTTTCCAATTATGAGACAAAAGAAAAAAGATGGACATCTCTTAATTTCAAACAGGGACAGGTGATTTTTTCCCCCAGTATTTCTTCTAGAGGACAAAAGACAGCAGCTACTTATTAATCAATAATATCATCTATAATAATAGTGTCCCTGACACTTTAAGGGCTTCCCAATTTAAAAGTCACATTAAGATCATGCAGTAATATGAGTGGCAGGAGCTCAGACACATACATTAACTATAATGTGTGACTTTCACACTGCGGAAGTCAATCGCTCAAAGTTGCCCTCCATGCTGCCAAAGTGCAACTGAACATACCCCAATAATGATTTTACGGCGGGTACTCCTTTTATTCTCATTCATGCTCCTCTGACTCTCCACCTCTCGTGTCCCAAATAAAGACGCTGCCTGTTCCGCCGACCCGTCCTCTCCTTTGGTCACTTCCATGCTGCTGAGCGCAAAAAAACAAAAACAAAAAAAGGACGCCTGCAAGTGCTTTCCAGGTTGAACTGAGTAGCAGGATGGGATGCAGCTCTGAGGAATATATAGAGGGGAAATGCCCGCCTTTCTGACGTCTTCAAGTTTTTGCAAAGTAGCTACATGTGTTAGATCTGAGGGAGGAGGAGGATCCAAGACTAATAAAAGCAGAGCAGAAAGCAGAAACTCCCCCTCATTCTGACTTATTTTCCTCTAATGTGGCGAGGAAATAGTACTTTACCCACTTTAAAGCCAGTCAGAGTCACTTTAAAAGAAAATAAAACCCAGACACATTCAGAATACGCATGCCTCAGACGTATTATCACGTCTAATTTCTTTGATTTAGGACATTGACTCGAAATAAAAAGCAAACAGAGATACAGTAATTACGGACTTTCTATGAAAATCCATTATAAGGTCGTGGAGCTGCCACCATCTTGTGGCCAGACTTAAGTGGTGCATTAGGTTCCAGTTCGAGAGTTGAGTCCCATGCAAATATTTAAATTAATTAAAAAAACAAAACAGTTCAACACATTTTCCTTTCCTGAAATAGGAATCTAAGGCTTTTGGCTTGACTATAGTCTTATTTAATTTCACTTACCGTTGGCAAATTTGAGCTTGGCTTGCTGCTCGCTAAAAATTATCCACTGAAGGAAAAATTATCCACTAGAGGACGCTGCCCCACCTCTTCTATTCTTTCTTCTATTCAAAAATAATTTGGTCAACAAAAAGAAATAACAGCCGATTACAAAAGATATTCGGCCTCATATGAAAAAAAAAAAAAAAGTTTGTATTTTAATAAATTGTAGTCCTGCTAGAAAAAAGGTTTGCATGTAGCATAACAGCATTAAACTACTTTAATATAAACGTCAGGCAACCAGAGCTATTTTCAGAGTTCCTTCCATCAGGTCTGTAAGCTTTACTTGGCTGGTTTAGAAGCGATTTATGGTAAATGGCCTGTATTTGTATAGCGCTTTACTTAGTCCCTATGGACCCCAAAGCGCTTTACACTACATTCAGTCATTCACCCATTTACACACACATTCACACACTGGTGATGGCAAGCTACATTGTAGCCACAGCTGCCCTGGGGCGCACTGACAGAGGCGAGGCAACCTGTCTCTGAAAGGTACCTGGTGTTCATCCGCCCCATATGCCCACCCCTATGAAAAAATAAATGTACTAAGGTCTTCTTTTCAAGTGCCTCTTAAGCAGAGCAGCTTGGACTTATCGGCCATCTTTGGTGCTTAATTGTGTTTATTAAATAAGGTAATCCTGCCAGAAGTTTTGTAGATCCCATCAAGACATTTCATACCAGCAATTAGCAGAGGCTGTTAAAAGTAAAGCATATACAACTGGTTAAAGTGTCAGTGCAGCCTTTGGAAAATCCAAATAAAACTTTGTATATTATGTTGCTGTATCACACACTAACTTTTGACCATTCTGACCTAATGAAAATTTAATTTGGATCACCCCATTGCCCATTTAAAGTGTCAGGTGCAGTATTAACTGATGTCGATTCTTAGTATCCTCACTGCGATTTGCTTCTACTCTAACTAAATACAATTTAAATGATTTAACAGTAACACAAAAGCATGTTTTTGTTTGCAGGAAGCACTTAAATTCACATTCTCTAACTTTGAATCAATTGTTATGGGCACTTGCGGTTTATGCATATATATCCAAGCACACTACTCTGTGGTATTAAAGCATCCACTATATGGTGCTGTTGCAACACTTTCACAGTTATAATACATTTGGTATTTGGTGGTAGAGCTGTTTTCCTGTCACTATATGCAGTCATATAATATGGTTTCTTTCACATCCAGCTGTGTCCAGTTGTATGATCATTTTTATCACATGTGGCTGGTGCCCCTGACCTCTGACCCCTGTGTTGTCTTGTACTCATAAACAGCCCAGGGCTACATGTTCTCACTGTCTGTTTAGTTTTGTCTCCCAGTGTGTGTTTGTTTGTATGTGTGTGTGCGTTAGCTCCATAAGCCTGAGTTTGTTTTTCATTGTAAGCTATAGGGCTGTGCACGCATGCCCGAATGTGTGTTTCATGTTGTTGTTACAGTGACTGTTTCTGTGTGTGTGTTCTGCTCAGTGAGCTGCATGTCTCTCAGCTGTGTCTCCCTACAGCTGCCCCTGACTCAGCTGGATATTACAACATGACCTTTAATGCTGACCTACACATTTGGCACTTAATGTCTACACGATTCTGACCTAATGCTCAGACTGACAAAATAATCCAAGTAAACCCTTTTGTTGTGCACTTTGAGCTTCAAAGTATTTGTCATGGGAATCATGGCAGCAACCCAGAACATTTAGACATGTAGACATGATCAAAATGACCTGCTAAAGTCCAACTGAACTCAAATGGCATCTACCAAGATCTGAATCCAATAGAGCACCTTTGGGATGTGGTGGAACACGAGATTCCCATCATGGATGTGCAGCTGACAAATCTGCAGCAGCTGTGAAGCTATCATGTCAGTGGGGACAAAAACCTCTGGAATGTTCCCAACACCTTGGTGAGTCCATGCCATGAAGACTTAAAGTCATTGGAGGGGCCGCAGAGTGCACAAGGAACTTTGTCTTTAATGAAAGAAGGAAACAATAGTGTATGAAACCTTGTTAAGGGAACCTCTTGAAAGCAAAAGGATGCTTGGCTAGCCATCATCAAAATGAATTTTGTAATAAAACAAGAAGAGTTTGACTTATGCTTTGCTTTTCAGTTGGTGGAACCCAGAGACCAAATAGTGGGCCTGGGCACTTAAAAGGTTGCGGAAAAACTTTGTAAAGGTGTTCAATAATGACCGATAATGACATCCATCCATCCATCCATCCATCCATCCATCCATCCATCCATCCATCCATCCATCCATCTTCTTCCACTTATCCAAGGCTGGGTGTCGGGGGCAGCAACCTAAGCAGAGAAGCCCAGACCTACCTCTTCCCAGCCACCTCCTCCAGCTTGTCTCAATCTTTTTCATTCTTTTTTCAAAATTTTTTCAAAATTTTTTCAAAATTCATCTTGTCTCCTCCACCTCCTCCACCAAGGTGTGTCCAGGCCAGCTGAGAGATATAATCTCTCCAGTGTATCCTGGGTCTCCCCTGGAGCCTCCTCCCCGTGGGACATGCCCAGAACACCTCACCCAGGAAGTGGCCAAGGACCATCATTGTCAGATGCCTGAACCAACTCAACTGCCTCCTTTCAATGTGGAGGAGCAGCGGCTCTACTCTGAGCCCCTCCCAGATGGCTGGACTTCTCACCCTATCTCTAAGGGAGAGGCCAGCCACCCTTCGGAGGAAACTCATTTCCACCGCTTGTATCCGCGATCTCTAAGGTAGAGGCGTTAGCTTACAACGCCAACTGTCTGCCATGTATAATCCAGTTTTGAGATCCCTTTCTAGACGCCTTAACGTCCACTCACATCCTGGGCCATTTGACCTCAATAAATCACATCATAGGGTGGGGCTAGGTTTCACTATGGGTTCACCTGAAACCTTGGCTGATTGTGACCCACACCCGTTTTCTTTGCTTTCCAAGCTCCCTAGACTACGATGACCTGGATGACTGAGAACCTTCACAGAAAGTTAGCAGAGTGCTTTGACAGATAAGCAAGCGGCAGATACACAGTGGGTGAATTAACATAGGAAGCAAAACATCAAGTAAAGAAGTAAAGAAGACACTCAAAGAAACAATAAAAAGACAGTAAAGACTTTCCTGTTAACAATTCTTTTGCTCTTCAAACATACTATATGTACATTCAGAAAATTAAACCTTTCATTCATGTGCAACAGATTGCAGCAACAACTATTTTTGCAATCACATTGCTGAAGCAATCTGCAGCAGTGAGAACAGAGATGAGAAGCAGAGAGGAGATGAACCCAGATAAAGCCTCGATTTATAAATAATACACTGTGAAAGCAGCAGTTGGTGCAGTAGGTTAAAGAATTCATCAGCTGACAGTTATAAGCACATCCCCCGCTGAGATTTACTGCACTTGAGTTATTCCTTCAACTTTGCACAACCCTCAACCAATATTGAAGTCTTCTGTCTTCACAGGCATGTGTGTCACCAACTACCTGTCAGCATTCACAGTGGAGCGCCTATGCTTTCAGTCTGAGGCCTGCTTTTGTTGATGCCCTGAAATAATGAGCACCTTTCAGAAATGTTGATATACACTTACCCACAACTGGAACACGTTGCCCACCTGGAACATGTTGACATATTTTTGGTTTTAACTGAGTTGTGATATAAGGACGGACAGCATGTGACACTACAACATAAAACACGAGGTTGAACATTAGCAGTTTGCTTTAGCTTCACCATGTTTGTAAGATCAGAACAAATCTGAGTTATATAAGCACACTTTATTGAGTTACTGGGATCAGAAAAGGACCAGAATAAGGTTATACACACCTACTGCACATCAGTCTGCATTATGAACATTATGGAGGTGTGAAAGCTGGTGCAAACAGGTTTTGGTTGGATAGTTTCACTTCTTCAAATGATGCTACAAATCTGCTGAGGTTGGATGTGACACCTTAAAAAGCTTTGAAGTTGCTGTCATATTTGCTCAAGTGTTTTTTAATGTTACTAAAAGAAAAGCAGATTTTTTTCCTTAATTTGGCACTAATGGTAGTGCTGATTTGTTCCAAGGCTCTGAAAGCTTATGTAGAGCTGCTAACATTGCTCTTGATCTTGTTATTCTTTCATGTTTCAGTTTTATGCATTAAAAATCCATTCATCAATCTGTGAAAATGCTCATCCAGTTAGAGTACATAGTACATAGTTAGAGTACCCTGCTTAGACCCTGGACTCTACCTAACCTGCAATAGAAGTGCCACTCACATTCACACCAGCAGACAGTTTAGAATCACCAACGAACCCAACGTGTATTTTTAGACTGTGGGAGGAAGTGGGAGCACCCAGAGAGAACTCATGGTAGCACACGGGGAATATGTAAACTTAGCACAAATAGACCCATGGCTGGCCAGAGGATTCAAACCAAGGACTTTCTTGCTGTGCATTAGTAAAGTTTACTTTTGTAGTTCTGCATCAAAAACTACAAATAACGGTGAAGCACAGAGGGTAGAATAAGCACAAATACTGCCCATGAGAAGGGACGTCCCCCAAGTTTAAGGCACACAAGAGAACAAGACACATAATCTGCACATTTCCTTGGGGTTAAACAAGCATGCTTTCCCTGTGGAAGACCAGCGCTAGTACAAGATGTTCTGTGTTTGTCTTACGTAGTTTTGTGTTTCAAAATGTGTGCATTTTCACAGGTGTGTCACTGATTGTTTGAGACAGTGTAAAACCAGAAAAAGACATCTTCCAGTGGGGAAAAAATCTCATGAGGTTAATGTCAGATGAGCTTTCTGTCATAGACTGAATATATTTTGGGAAATGAACCCCTGCACAGAGAGAACAGCGGGGAAAGAAATGTACTCTGCACAAAGTGACAGTTTGGGACATATATTAGCAGACCGTGGTGTGCATATGTCTCTCCACATATAAATGTGTCTGTGGAGGTATTATGGTCAAGGTCTGCAGCTGCAGCCCTTTTTTGCCCAGGATGAAATTCTATCATGTGGCCTGCCAACTCTACTCAAAGGTAACATGTAATCTTTTTTTTCTTTTTTTTTACACTTTCTGCAAGCAATAGTCAGTGTACTTGTCTTTTGATCTTGGGTAAAGGTTGTTTTTTTTTTTTAATAAAATTCTGTTTTGAAGTGGTTTTAATAAAGATAAAACTGCTTCATTTCCAGCAAGCAAAAGAGTAATGTCATATTTATTACAGTCACCTGGAGAGTGAACTGTGATAACGAGATCTATTATGATTTTAATTTTTTCATCATAAATATAGTTGAAATGGTGGGAATGTTCTAGAAAAGGAGTGTCAAACATAAGGCTCGGGGACCAGAATGGGTCTGCCAAAAATTCCAATCCAGTCCATTAGATGGCTTTGGAAATGTGAATGAAGACATAAATTTCTGACTTTTGACTGCAATTTAACAAGTTTTAGAGCTTTTACTACTGATAAAAATCTCCCCCATGGCCATTCACAGTACAAAGTATTTAAATGATAAATGTCTTTAATTTTTACACACATGGTACAGTTTAAGATCAAAGAGTCCTACTGACAAGTTTCTTTCGTTTATTAGAGCACCATTTTTTTATCATGTAGAAAAACTGAGATTTACTGTTGACCTTGTGCTTTCTGTCTTATATTAAGATATTTCATTGATTAAATGTGTAGTTAAACGTTCTTACACTGACAGAAATTTGAGTTTTACCAGTCCAGCCTACATAAGATCAAAGTCAACAATGAGTAATATGCAAGTTGAGTGCACTGCACTCTTGGTGGCGCTGTCACTTGGTGTTCGCTCGCTCTGCGGTAGAGTATCACTTCCTGTTCCTGCTCAAACACAGTGGTGTTTCTGAGTAACTTATTTGCTTAGCAATTTAATTAACAACTTTTAAATACATTCTTTTTTCAGAGTATAATCTTCACGTGCTTCATCCGAAGCACACTTTCTGTGTACTCACTACCTAATTTATAGCCAAAGTATTCACTCACTGTCTCTGTACTGTTTCGGTAGCTTAGCTTAGCTTGTAGCCGACTCGTTAGCACCATGGCTACTTCACCTGTCCCTCCTGCACTTTCTTGCTCATTGTGTCAGATGTTTAGTTACTCCTCGGCCTCCTTTAGCAGTAATGATATCTGTAACAAATGTAGCATATTTGCAGCTCTGGAGGCCAGGATTACTGAATTGGAGACTCGGCTTCGCACCCTTCATTCACCTGTAGCTAGCCAGGCCCCTGTAGCTGGTGCAGCCGAAGATAGCGTAGGCCCCGCTAGCTGTTCCCCGGCAGACCCCAAGCAGCTGGGGAAAGAGGGCGGCTGGGTGACGGTGAGGAGGAAGCATAGTCCTAAACAGAAGCCCCAGGTACACCACCAACCCGTTCATGTGTCTAACCATTTTTCCCCACTTGGCGATACACCCGCCGGGGGTCAAACTCTGGTAATTGGTGATTCTGTTCTCAGACATGTGAAGCTAGAGACACCGGCAACCATAGTCAATTGTCTTCCAGGGGCCAGAGGAGGCGACACTGAAGGAAATTTAAAACTGCTGGCTAAGGGTAAACGTAAATTCAGTAAAATCATAATTCACGTCGGCAGTAATGACACCCGGTTACGCCAATCGGAGGTCACTAAAATCAATATTGAATCAGTGTGCAACTTTGCCAAAACAATGTCGGACTCTGTAGTTTTCTCTGGTCCCCTCCCCAATCAGACCAGGAGTGACATGTTTAGCCGCATGTTCTCCTTAAATTGCTGTCTGTCTGAGTGGTATCCCAGAAACGATGCGGGCTTCATAATTGGCAAACCTTCTGGAGGAAACCTGGTCTTGTTAGGAGAGACGGCATCCATCCCACTTTGGATGGAGCAGCTCTCATTTCTAGAAATATGGACAAATTTATTAAACCCCTCAAAATATGACTATCCAGAGTTGGGACCAGGAAGCAGAGTTGTAGTCTTACACGCCTCTCTGCAGCTTCTCTCCTCCTGCTACCCTCCCAAAAACCCATCTCCATAGAGACTGTGTCAGCTTCCAAAAAGACAAAAAACAAACTAAAAACCAGCAACAAACAACTTAAACATAAACAATTACAAAGAAAGAACAATACAGTATCCACATCTGAACCAAAGAGTAAAACAGTGAAATGTGGCTTATTAAATATTAGGTCTCTCTCCTCCAAGTCTCTGTTAGTACATGACTTAATAATTGATCAACAAATTGATTTACTCTGCCTTACAGGAACCTGGTTGCAGCAGGACGATTATGTTAGTTTAAATGAATCAACACCCCCGAGTCATTCTAGCTACCAGAAATCTTGAAGCACAGGCCGAGGGGGCGGTGTGGCAGCAATTTTTCACACCAGTCTATTAATTAATGAAAGACCAAGACAGACTTTTAATTCATTTGAAAGTCTGATGCTTAACATTGTCCACCCCAGCTGTGAAACTCAGAAACCAGTCTTACTTGTTATCATCTATCGTCCACCTGGGCCTTACACAGAGTTTCTGTCTGATTTCTCAGACTTTATATCTAATTTAGTTCTGAGCTCAGATAAAATAATTATTGTGGGTGATGTTAACATCCATGTAGATGCTAAAAATGACAGCCTCAACATGGCATTTAATCTGTTATTAGACTCAATTGGTTTCTCTCAAAATGTAAAAGAACCCACCCACCACTTTAATCACACTCTAGATATTGTTTTAACATATGGCATAGAAACTGAACATTTAACAGTGTTTCCTGAAAACCCTCTCCTGTCTGATCATTTCCTGATAACAGTTACATTTACAATAATTGATTACACAGCAGTGGAGAGTAGACTTTATCAAAGTAGATGTCTTTCTGAAAGCGCTGTAACTAAGTTTAAGAATATAATCCACCCACTGTTATCATCGTCAGTGCCCTGTACCAACACATAGCAGAGCAGCTATCTGAACGCTACCCCAACAGAGGTCGATTATCTTGTTAATAATTTCACCTCCTCACTACGTACGACTCTGGATACTGTAGCTCCAGTGAAAACTAAGGTCTCTAATCAGAAGTACCTGACTCCGTGGTATAATTCTCAAACAAGTACCCTAAAGCAGATGACTCGTAATCTGGAGAGGAAATGGCGTGTCACAAATTTAGAGGATCATCATTTAGCCTGGAGAAATAGTTTGTTGCTTTATAAGAAAGCCCTCCGCAAAGCCAGAACATCTCACTATTCGTCACTGATTGAAGAAAATAAGAACAACCCCAGGTTTCTCTTCAGCACTGTAGCCAGGCTGACAAAAAGTCAGAGCTCTTTTGAGCCAACCATCCCTTTAACATTAACTAGTAATGACTTCATGAACTTCTTCACAAATAAAATTTTTATCATTAGAGAAAAAATTACCAATAATCATCCCACAGATGTAATATTATCTACAGCTACTCTTAGTACCATTGATGTTAAGTTAGACTCTTTTTCTCCAATTGATCTTTCTGAGTTAACTTCAATAATTACTTCCTCCAAACCATCAACGTGTCTTTTAGACCCCATTCCTACAAAACTGCTCAAAGAAGTCCTGCCATTAATTAATTCTTCGATCTTAAATATGATCAACCTATCTCTAATAATCGGCTATGTACCACAGGCCTTCAAGCTGGCTGTAGTTAAACCTTTACTCAAAAAGCCATCTCTAGACCCAGCAGTCTTAGCTAATTATAGGCCAATCTCCAACCTTCCTTTCATATCAAAAATCCTTGAAAGAGTAGTTTTCAAACAGCTAACAGATCATCTGCAGAGGAATGGTTTATTTGAAGAGTTTCAGTCAGGTTTCTGAGTTCATCACAGCACAGAAACAGCTTTAGTGAAGGTTACAAATGATCTTCTTATGGCCTCTGACAGTGGACTCATCTCTGTGCTTGTCCTGCTGGACCTTAGTGCAGCATTCGATACTGTTGACCATAATATCCTATTAGAGCGATTAGAACATGCTGTAGGTATTACAGGTACTGCACTGCAGTGGTTTGTATCATATCTATCTAATAGACTCCAATTTGTGCATGTAAATGGAGAGTCCTCTTCACACACTGAGGTTAATTATGGAGTTCCATAGGGTTCAGTGCTAGGACCAATTCTGTTTACATTATACATGCTTCCCCTAGGCAGCATCATTAGAAGACATGGCATACATTTTCACTGCTATGCAGATGACACCCAGCTCTATCTGTCCATGAAGCCAGATAACACACACCAATTAGTTAAACTGCAGGAATGTCTTAAAGACATAAAGACCTGGATGGCCGCTAACTTTCTGCTTCTTGATTCAGATAAAACTGAGGTTATTGTACTCGGTGCTGAAAAGCTTAGAAATATGGTATCTAACCAGATTCTTACTCTGGGTGGCATTACCTTGGCCTCCAGTAACGCTGTGAGGAACCTTGGAGTCATTTTTGACCAGGATATGTCCTTCAACGCACATATTAAACAAATATGTAAGACTGCGTTCTTCCATTTGCGCAACATCTCTAAAATTAGAAATATCTTGTCTCAGAGTGACGCTGAAAAACTAGTTCATGCATTTATTACTTCCAGGCTGGACTACTGCCATTCATTATTATCAGGATGTCCAAAAAACTCACTGAAAAGCCTTCAGCTAATCCAAAATGCTGCAGCAAGAGTACTGACAGGGACTAGAAAGAGAGAGCACATTTCTCCTGTTTTGGCTTCCCTTCACTGGCTTCCTGTTAAATCCAGAATTGAATTCAAAATCCTGCTCCTCACATACAAGGTCTTAAATAATCAGGCCCCATCTTATCTTAATGACCTTGTAGTACCATATCACCCTATTAGAGCACTTCGCTCTCGCTCTGCAGGCCTTCTTGTTGTTCCTAGAGTATTTAAAAGTAGAATGGGAGGGAGAGCCTTCAGTTTTCAGGCCCCTCTTCTGTGGAACCAGCTTCCAGTTTGGATTCGGGAGACAGACACTATCTCTACTTTTAAGATTAGGCTTAAAACTTTCCTTTTTGCTAAAGCATATAGTTAGGGCTGGACCAGGTGACCCTGAATCCTGCCTTAGTTATGTTGCAATAGACGTAGGCTGCCGGGGGATTCCCATGATGCATTGAGTTTTTCCTTTCCAGTCACCTTTCTCACTCATTATGTATTAATAGACTTCTCTGCATTGAATCATATCTGTTATTAACTCTCTTCCACAGCATGTCTTTTATCCTGTCTTCCTTCTCTCACCCCAACCGGTCGCAGCAGATGGCCGCCCCTCCCTGAGCCTGGTTCTGCCGGAGGTTTCTTCCTGTTAAAAGGGAGTTTTTCCTTCCCACTGTCGCCAAAGTGCTTGCTCATAGGGGGTCATATGATTGTTGGGTTTTTCTCTGTATCTATGAAGCGCCTTGAGGCGACTTTTGTTGTGATTTGGCGCTATATAAATAAAATTGAATTGAATTGAATTGAATTGAAAGTAATCCACGTAGTCCAAAAATTCAAGTTTGAAGCTCCGTTTAAGGCAGTTCTTCCTGGGAGAGTGTGGTGGGGCGTGGTCTGCGGTGGCGTGCAGGAACGGCGGACGCACCTGCACGGCATCCGCAATCACGCCCGCCAGGTTAAAACACGGGGACTCAGGTGTGTGTTGTAGTATGGTGTGTGGTGTGATGCAAATATCAAATAAAATGGCTCAGAACACTGATCCCTGGACCCGCCGTGCCTTATTCATGCCACAGTGGTGCCGAAACCCAGGAAGCGGCACGGCGGGTTTTTATCGGAGCCAGGGAGTGGAGGAGCTGGCCCAGCGGGAGCAGGCGGCGGAGGTGCGTCGCCAGCAGGCAGAGCTGCAGGACCAGTCCGAGCGCCACCTGCAATGGATTGGGGAGCTAGCGGCGCTGCTCTGGGCCTGGGCGCCACCCCCACAGGTGTGTCCCGAGGACAGTGAAGCGGTGGAGGAGCCGCGTGGGGCACCTCAGCAGCCGGACGTGGCAGACAAGGCACGCGGGGATCTGCGCCTGCCGGAGGAGGGGGAACAGCCGGATGTAGGGCTGCTCCTGCCGGGAGCGGTGGAGGAGCTGTTCCAACCGGAGACGGCGGACGAGGCGCGTGAGGGTCTGCGCCAGCTGGAGGAGGAGCCGCGCGAGGGGCTGGCCAAGCCGGGAGTGGTAACGTTGGCAGCGGTGACGGAGGAGCAGCGCGAGGGGCTGCTGGAGCCGCTCCCGACCCCGCCAGCGGTGGACAAGCCGCTCCCGACCCCGCCAGCGGTGGGCGAGCCGCTCCCGACCCCGCCAGCGGTGGGCGAGCCGCTCCCGACCCCGCCAGCGGTGGGCGAGCCGCTCCCGACCCCGCCAGCGGTGGACGAGCCGCTCCAGCCGGAAGAGGTGGAGAAACCGGGAGGGGAGATGGCGGTCCCCGTGCCAGGGGAGCCTGCGCGACCTGGGCCCGAGGTCGAGGATTGAGCGGCCCCGGAGCGTCAGACGCGCCCGGTAGTGAGCCTCTGCCGGGGCCGGCGGGGTCGTGCCGGCTTGTTAGATAGCCGGCCTCCGGACCAGTTTCGCCGCTGCTGCTGGAGGCGTGGCCGACCCCCGGACAAGCCTCGCCGCCATTTGAGGTGTGGGCGGCCTCCGCAAGGGACTTTGCTCTGTTCCCAGGTTGAGAACCAGTGGGGTAGGGGAGTAGGTTCGGCCGGATGACTCCCCGGCCTCAATCGGGCGATGGGGTTGTGTGGTGGGGCGTGGTCTGCGGTGGCGTGCAGGCACGGCGGACGCACCTGCACGGCATCCGCAATCACGCCCGCCAGGTTAAAACACGGGGACTCAGGTGTGTGTTGTAGTATGGTGTGTGGTGTGATGCAAATATCAAATAAAATGGCTCAGAACACTGATCCCTGGACCCGCCGTGCCTTATTCATGCCACAGAGAGTAATATCCAAGCACATGACTTCTGGGGCAGCCAATCAAACCAAAGGCTAGAAGATGAAGTCAGTGAAGCTAATACTGCTGGTTTCAGATAAAGGATGACCTAGGGGCTGAACCAAAGCCAAGTATAAGATAAATACAGATGCATTTGTACTGTGAATCATGCAAAGCTACTGGGGTATAGTTCAAAATGATGAATATAGAGTATGTAATGAACACAAGAGGTTAACTTTAACATGTTCAAAACACTGAGGGGTAAAATAATGGGAAAGGAATTGTCCTAGAAAGCTCATTCTGCTCATTGGCTGGATTTCAGTGGGAGAAATCGTTCATTACTCCTCCAAGCCATCCTCAGCTTCATGATCATTAATATTAACGATCATGAAATGAATGATGCTGACGTAAGTAATGCTATTATTGTTATTAAACATACAGTAAACTGAGTCTGAAGAAGTCAGATGGGTGAATATTGAATCTTTTCTCCAAAGGGAAATCAACTTTCTGGGATTTGCTTTTCTGGATTATTGAGGATGCATCTGGACATGTTGGAATGATGTACCATAAGGGACAACTGAACTAAAGTGCAATTAGTTGCAGACAGCAGAGAGCCACTAAGTGTTACTTGGATCCACAGTCCCATCGACAGGTTATTAGGTACAACAGAAGCACTGATATTTTTTTTTTTTTTCTGTTAATAAGATACAGTGACAACTGCTAGTCATTTGTATGACTCTGTTTCTCTCATTCTTTGACATTAAATTCACTATGAGTAAAAGTAGAGGAGGCTGTTATCATTGTGCAAGACTGGTTATAGCAAAAAACAATCATAAACAAACAACATAAAAGGGAAAATGTACATGTGATAACAGTAATGTAACGGCAACCTTCGGTCCTTCTTTGCCGTTTCTGCAGGACGTAAAGTTTCTGACTCGTGCTGTTGTTAAGTAGCTTGGATGCCTTCCGGTAGCAAAAACGAGGCGAAGGAAAAAAGGGGCAAAACATTTATTTTCCATATAAACCGAAAGGTACAAAACAAATGCCTCTGGTGGGAGCTTTCCTTTATGATACAACAAAAAATAACATTAAAACAGCGACGGTCAAAAAACTGTTGCTCCACATCCTGCTCGCTTACCTAACCTTTTACCCACACCCCTCCGCATGCGGGCCAAATACACACCCCCTTAACGACACTTATCAACACTTTACAACAACAGACTAACAAAGCAGGATTAATTTATGGAGCACAGCCGATTACATTACAACATAAAATGATCAAGATTATAATAGAAACTTAAAGATCTTGACAAATACTTAAATATGGCATGGACTTGGCTCCAACAAGTAAGTCAGACACTTACTGTTAAGACACTAGGCCCAGGATCCTCCAACAGCCACTAGGCCCAGGAATCTCCTGCTGTCACTGTAATGAAGCTGCTATTGTTGAAGCTACCCACAGGGGGTGCTCTGGAATCAATAAGATATACAGAATAGAAGAAGAAAGTGATCGCTGTAGAAAAACAATAAACAGCTAGCTGAAGCTAGCACCAGGAGCAATTCTTGATGTTTTATTCATAGAGGAATAAGAACATTACATGGTACCAGGAGACGGGTCAAGAATAAGAAGAAACACAACAAGATGGATGCAATAAAACCGCCAAGTCCATTGAAACTGACTGGAAACGTGGATGGAAAAAGTTGGAGGACTTTCAAACAGCAGTTCAAACTGTATATTGCAGCTGTCGGAGTGGATCGATGGGCAGATGAAAGGAAAATAGCCATGCTGCTCACCATCGCCGGCACAGAAGCAATAGAGGTCTTCAACACTTTTGTGTTTGCTCAGCCCGAGGACAAAGATAACTTTGATGAAGTCATGAAGAAATTTGACGAGCACTGTCTGTCAAAGAAAAATGAAACATACGAGAGATACGTCTTTCGCTCACGCTTACAGCATCAGGGTGAGTCATTTGATACTTTTCTCACAGACCTCAAGATCAAAGCTCAGTCCTGCAATTTTGGTGATCTCAGAGACTCTATGATACGAGATCAAATAGTGTTTGGAACTAATGAGAAGAAGCTCCGAGAGAAACTGTTGAGAGAAACAGAACTAACGCTGCAAAGTGCTATAAAGATAAGTCAAGCCAGTGAGCTAGAACGACAACATGTCGTGAGAGAGAGAGCCTGTTCAAGCAGCAGCGCAACAAGAAAATGAGGCAGTGAACGCAGTGTCGATTAAAAGAAAGCCATGGAGTAAATTCAAAAACAACGACAACAAAAACAAAACGTGTGACAATGAAATGTTCACTTGCAAGAGATGTGGAGAGAAACACAGACCAAAACAATGTCCCGCATATGGAAAAAAATGTGCAAAATGTAAAGGACAAAACCATTATACAAAAATGTGTCTCTCCAAAAAGAAGGGACAAAAAGTACACACTGTGCAGGAAGGCACAGATGACAGTGATGATCTAAGTGAAACATTTTTCATTAAGATGGTGTCACATGAAGAAGATGTCAATGCACAGTCTTCAAGACTTAACACTGGCCAAAGTGTTAGTTCAGTCACAGATGATAAATGGACTGCTCCGCTGTTAGTCAATGGGACATTGGTAACATTTAAAATTGACACAGGGGCCAAAGCTAACTTGATCAATGAGAAGGATTTCAAGGCACTGACTGAGAAGCCTAGAAGATTTACAGAGAAAGTCACGCCGCTGAGGGCCTACAATAACCAGCCAATACAAACAAAAGGTGGATGCAGACTTAAAGTGACAGCAAAAGGCAAACAGCATAACATTTTGTTCACCATCGTGCCTGATGGACACGAGTCACTTTTAGGAGATAAAACATCTGAGTACTTGGGACTAGTAAAGAGGATCTATCAGATTAATACTGACACCATGAAAGAAGCCAAACAAGGCAAAAGACTGGAACACCAAGGGCATGAAGGAAGTTCAGACATTATCAGTAAATTTCCTTCAGTCTTCAAAGGACATGGAACATTGCCTTACACCTACAAAATCCAGCTCAAGGATGATGCCGTGCCTGTGGTGCATGCCCCAAGAAGAGTGCCTGCTCCATTACGGACAAGTTTGAAAAAAGAGCTTGAAAGAATGACTCAAATGGGTGTCATTGAACGAGTGGAAGAGCCCACAGACTGGGTGAACTCTATCACTTGTGTCAAGAAAAAGAATACAGGTGCTTTAAGAGTCTGCCTTGATCCCAAAGATCTAAATGAAAACATTAAAAGAGAGCATTATCAGATCCCTAAGAGAGAGGAAATAATGAGTGAAATGGCAGGAGCTAAGTTTTTTAGCAAACTGGATGCATCACATGGATTTTGGCAGCTGAGGCTAGACCCAGAAAGCAGCAGGTACACTACCTTTAACACACCATTTGGGCGTTACTGTTTCTTGAGGCTCCCATTTGGAATTAAATCAGCACCAGAGATCTTCCACAGGGCAATGGAGTCCCTGATGGAAGGGCTGGAAGGCACCAGAGTCTACATAGATGACCTTGTAGTCTGGGGAAATACAAGGCAACAATATGATGAAAGGCTGGAGAAACCTTTGTGGAGAGTTAACAAGAATGGACTTAAATTGAATAGAGACAAGTGCCTCTTTGGTGTTTCAGAGATGACCTTTTTGGGAGATAAGGTTACAAGTGAAGGGGTGGAACCTGATCAGTCAAAGGTACAAGCCATATTGGATATGCCAGCACCCACTGACAAAAAAGGTGTCTTGCGAGCAATGGGGATGATCAACTTTCTGGGTAAGTTCATTCCTAATCTTACCTCCCTAGACAGCATGCTTAAGGGAGCTGCTACAGCACAACACAGTGTTCAAGTGGACGGCCCGGCATGAGAAAGAGTGGAAAAAATTGAAGGAAACTGTAACTACAGAGCCGGTCCTGACATTCTTTGATCTATCAAAGCCAACAAAAATTTCAACAGATGCCTCAAAAGATGGCTTGGGAGCAGTTCTGCTCCAAAGGAACAAAGACAAGTGGCAACCTGTAGCATATGCGTCCAGATCAATGACAGAAACTGAACAACGCTATGCTCAAATTGAAAAAGAGACTTTGGGCTTAGTGTTTGGGTGTGGAAAATTTCACATCTATGTATATGGATTACCAACCTTTACAGCAGAGATTGATCACAAACCTCTCATATCGATCAGAAAAAAGAACCTCAACGACATGTCACCCAGAATTCAGTGCATGATGATGGTGTTGCAGCGCTATGATTTTGAGCTGATCTACACGCCTGGGAAATATATCATACTCGCGGATGCATTATCCATTATTACTTCCACAGCATGTCTTTTATCCTGTCTTCCTTCTCTCACCCCAACCGGTCGCAGCAGATGGCCGCCCCTCCCTGAGCCTGGTTCTGCCGGAGGTTTCTTCCTGTTAAAAGGGAGTTTTTCCTTCCCACTGTTGCCAAAATGCTTGCTCATAGGGGGTCATATGATTGTTGGGTTTTTCTCTGTATCTATGAAGCGCCTTGAGGCGACTTTTGTTGTGATTTGGCGCTATATAAATAAAATTGAATTGAATTGAATTGAATTGAATTGAATTGAATTGAATTGAATTGAATTGAATTATCCCGAGCGCCAGCACCAAGTGGTGACAGGTTAGTCAGCACTACAGCCGAGGAGGCTGAAACACATTTAAACATGGTAACTGCTTCACTCCCAACATCAGATGTCATGTTGCAGCAAATTGTCCAGGAGACGGCAAAAGATCCAATGCTACAGAAAGTATTCCACCATATACAGAATGGGTGGTCAAAAGGAGTCTGTCCAGGGTTCTACTCTGTGCGAGCTGATTTATGCGTGGCTAATGGGATGGTGCTGAGACAAAACCAGATTGTCATTCCTCAATCTATGCGGAAGGACATGCTTCAGCGTATCCATGAAGGACATCTCGGAGTGGAGAAATGTAAAAGGAGAGCGAGAGAAGCAGTTTACTGGCCAGGTATCAACAGGGATATTGAAGAGATGATACAGAAATGTGAAACATGTCTCAAACATCACTACAAACAAACAAAAGAGCCAATGCTGGCAGCAGATCTACCCACTGAACCATGGCAAAAGGTAGGCACGGATTTATTTCATCTGGATGGCAAGGACTATGTTTTGGTGATTGACTACTATTCTAATTATCCAGAAGTGGCACAGCTTTCCAGTACATCAGCACAGTCAGTCATCACACACATGAAGGGCTTTTTTGCCAGACATGAAATTCCACAGTGTGTCATCAGTGACAATGGTCCACAATATGACTGTAGAGAATTTAGTGACTTTGCAAAACAATATGGATTTCAACATATCACCTCTAGTCCCTTGTATCCCCAAGCGAATGGACAGGCAGAAAAAGGAGTCCAAATAGTAAAGAGATTCAAAAAAGCAAGAGACAGTAAGACCGACCCTTACCTGGCTCTGCTAAGCTACAGAGCTTCATCCCTGGAGTGTGGGGCATCACCTGCTGAGCTACTCATGCATCGCAAGCTCCGCACCACACTTCCACACATTTCCAAGGAAAATGACAATGCACATGACAACAAGCTGACTGACAAAAGGATGAAACTCAAGCACAGACAGAAAAGGAACTATGACAAAACTGCAAGGCGTCTAGAACCGCTTCAGGAAAGAGATGTTGTGAGGATTGCAGGTCCAGATTTCTGGGATAAAAAAGCAACAGTTCTCAGCAAAGTAGGGCCCAGATTGTTTGCTGTTCAGACAGAGAATGGACAAGTGTTAAGAAGAAACCGGAGAAGTCTGTTAAAGACACAGGATGTTAAACATCAGGACACAGAGACTGGAACTGAACAACGAGGTGCTAACCCTGTTGAGCACCACAGTGAGCCTCCTTCACCTTCCCCAATGTCTGAGATACTGAGAAGGTCTACCAGACCTAAGAAAGCCACAGAGAGGCTCATAGAACAAGTGTGAACTGTTGTGGTAAAGAATTGTTAAAACAAAATAAATCACAAGTAAATAAAGGATAATATTTCATTTAGAATAGTAATTGTTCACACGTACTTGAGACTGCTGAGTTATAATGTGTTATTGACTGTTCAAGTTGTCAAAGGTGAAGAGTTTTAATGTGCTTGAGGGCTGTATGGGACTCATTTGGTTCATTCTGGAAAATGTAAGGTATACATTTGGATTTATTTTGTTTGACTTGTGCTACAACTTTTGGTTAAAAAAAAACACTACTGAATGTAGTTTGTTGCACAATTTATAACATGTTGAATGTTAGACATGAATGTTCAGATGTTACAGAGTAACAGTTCTCTTCGGAATTGTGGTTATTATAACACCAACCTGTTTGGAAAGGGGATGTAATGATAGCTGCTATTGTTGAAGCTACCCACAGGGGGCGTTCTGGAATCAATAAGATATACAGAATAGAAGAAGAAAGTGATCGCTGTAGAAAAACAATAAACAACTAGCTGAAGCTAGCACCAGGAGAAATTCTTGATGTTTTATTCATAGAGGAATAAGAACATTACAGTCACTAGGCCCAGGATCTTCCAGCAGCCACTAGGCCCAGGATCCTCCAACAGCCACTAGGCCCAGGATCTTCCAGCAGCCACTAGGCCCAGGCTCTTTCAGCAGCCACCAGGCCCAGGACCCTCCTGCTGCCACCAGGCCCAGGACCCTCCTGCAGCCACTAGGCCCAGGATCCTCCAACAACCACTAGGCCCAGGCTCTTCCAGCAGCCATTGATCCCAGGCTCTTCCAGCAGCCACCAGGCCCAGGACCCTCCTGCTGCCACCAGGCCCAGGACCCTCCTGCAGCCACTAGGCCCAGGATCCTCCAACAACCACTAGGCCCAGGCTCTTCCAGCAGCCACTAGGCCCAGGATCCTGCAGCAGCCACTAGGCCCAGGCTCTTCCAGCAGCCACTAGGCCCAGGCTCTTCCAGCAGCCACTAGGCCCAGGATCCTCCAACAGCCACTAGGCCCAGGATCCTCCATTAACCACTGGGCCCAGGCTCCTCTAGCAAGGCACCGACAAGTAAATCGACAGTGACTTCAACGGGCCATCACAAGGTAATACCAATCTCACCATTTTCAAAATGCTGCCTAAAAAAGCAAACCCAGGAGTTGAAGAGGAGTTGGAGGAGATTAGGAAATCGCTTAATTTCATGTCTGATGAACTGAGCAAAGTGGCTAAACAACAAGGTATGCTACATGACCTAATGGATGAAAGAAAACAACTAAAAAACTTGATAAAGGAGAAGGACAAGAAAATAGACGACTTGGAACGGCGAATCGAAAACCTTGAACAATACACAAGAATGGATGATTTAGTCATAAGTGACTGGAGACGCAACACCGAACCTACGCCAGAGTAACAGCTGGCGGAGGTAAAGACAGTGAAGATGCCCCGGTAGAGGAGCTGCAAACACTTGAACAGCAAGTGATAAAATTCCTTCAAATGAAGAATGTAAGTATTCAAAGCCATCATATCGCAGCATGCCACACGCCCCCCAGAAAAGACAGTAAAACAAAGCCAGCAATTATTCTTCGGTTTGTGAGTCGCAAAACAAAGATTGAGTTACTGAAACAGGGAAAGAAGCTAAAAGGGACCGGTGTGTATTTAAATGAACATTTAACGAAAAAGACTGCTGAAATTGCAAGACAGGCACGCAACCTGAAAAATCAAAATAAGATACAAGCAACATGGACGAGGAACTGCAAAGTAATGATAAGACTAAATGGCACTCCCGAAGAAGCGAAAGTTGTGATGATAAGAGAACTCAAAGACTTAGAGCAATATAAATAATCAGGAATCAGCTATGGAATCTATTGGAAAAGTGATGATTGGATAATGAACAATGGGTATGGAAAGTGTTTCTGGCCACATGGCTCAAAAAACAATGGAAACAACAACAACAAAAACAAAAAACACATAAATGACAAGTTTGGACACAGATTATAGGTTTCCATTCAGAGATATTGAAGAGGAAGACTTTGATTATGAAAAGGACTGTCAAGGAAGTTATTTTGCCACACATGCTGAGAAAACGAACTTCAAAACGTTTAACTATGCAGAGCACAACATGCATAACCCTGAAAGTAACATTGACCCAGATAACCACTTCTACAATAACAGCAATAATACTTGTGAGTACTATACAGACGACCAATTCAATATGAATATTAAAATGGCAAATGCATTGTCGGTCATACATTTCAATAGTAGAAGCCTGTATACATTTTTTTTTTAAATTACAGAATGTTTAAGTAAGTTAAAAAAGTTTAATATAATTGCAATATCAGAAACATGGCTCGATAATGAGAAAGTTAGTGAAATGGGAGTGGAAGGATACAAATTATTTACAATGAACAGGGTGAATAAAAAAAGGAGGCGGTGTTGCTTTATATGTAGATAAAGTTTTGAAATGTAGTCTGATTGAATGTATGTCAAGCACCATAGATAACATATTGGAATGTGTTACTATTGAAATCCATGTTGAAAAAGCTAGCAATATAATTATGAGTTGCATCTATAGGACACCAGGATCATGCCTTGAGACATTCAATGAAAAACTTGCTGCTATGTTCAGCAACCTAAATGATAAAAAAGTGCAAATAATTTGTGGTGATTTTAATATAGATTTGCTAAACCCAAATGGACATCAGAAAACAACAGATTTCATCAATACAATGTATAGTAACTCCCTTTTCCCTGTAATTATAAAACCAAGTAGAATAACAATTGATACAGCTACATTGATAGATAATATATTCACGAATAAAATTGACTATGAAATAGTAGGTGGACTTCTTATAACTGATATAAGCAATCATCTTCCTGTTTTTGCAATTTTTCAAAATTATTTTGGGATTAAAACTAAACAAAAGAATCAAACATTTGATATGATACGACATAGAACAACAAGAGCCATTGCTGCCCTCCAGGTGGACTTAAAGGAACACAATTGGAATGAGGTTTTTGCAAATGAAGATTCAAATAGTGCATATGATGCATTCCTATCAACTGTAATTTCACTATATGAAAAACATTGTCCTTTAATGAAAATCACTAGAAAGCATCACAGATCAATAATTTAATTTAGCAAAAGAAATTCCAGAGTCAAGAAATAATAACGACCTAAATAAACGTATTACTCAGAATGTGTCCTCCATGTTTATTGGTGCTGTAACTCATAGAGAAATAATTAACATTGTGAAAACATTTAAAAATAAAAAGTCCACCGAGTGTTTTGGTATTGACATGATATTAGTTAAAAGTATTATAGAATATATAGTTCAACCTTTCGCATACATTTGTAATCTGTCCTTTCGAACTGGTGTGTTTCCCTCACAAATGAAAATAGCAAAAGTTATTCCAATCCATAAAAACGGAGAGAGATGTCAGTTTACCAATTACAGGCCAATATCACTACTCCCACAGTTCTCAAAAATTTTAGAAAAGTTATTTGTTAATAGACTTGATAAATATATTGAGAAGCATAATCTTCTAAGTGATAACCAATATGGCTTTAGAGCGAAAAGGTCCACTTCGATGGCAGTGATGGAACTTGTAGAAGGGATATCTAATGCAATAGATAATAAGGAATATACTGTTGGTGTTTGACTTAAAAAAGGTGTTTGATACAATTGATCATTCTATATTAATGAATAAACTAGAGAGATATGGCATAAGAGGGATAGCATGAAAGGTTACCTGGATGACAGATGTCAATATGTTGAAATCAACAATGTAAAATCTAAGCAGTTGAAGGTAACTTGTGGTGTTCCTCAGGGCTCTGTGCTGGGCCCTAAATTATTCATATTATATATAAATTACATATGTAGAGTTTCCAAACTGTTAAAATGTGTATTGTTTGCTGATGATACCACTCTGTATTGCTCAGGTAAAAACCTAGAACAGCTTCTGACTACAGTGGAAAAGGAGTTTAAATATATTTAAAAAACTGGTTTGATATAAATAAGTTATCGTTAAATATAAAGAAAACAAAATTGATTATTTCTGGCACTAGACAAATGAAAAATGTATCTAAAATCAGGGTTAATGGAATTGAAATTGAAAGAGTGTATGAAAATAAATTTCTTGGAGTGATAATTGATGATAAGCTGAGTTGGAAGTCTCATATAAACCATGTGAAAACAAAAATGTTAAAAACCATTGCTATTGTCTACAAAACAAAGCATGTCCTGAACAAGAAATACTTACTTTATTGTACTCTGTTGCTTCCATATATGACTTATTGTCTAGAGATATGGGGTAATGCATATAAAACAAATACTCTTCCTATTTTCAAGTTCCAAAAAAGAGCTATAAGAATTATAAATCAAACTATATAGAACCAACTAATATTTTGTTTATTAATCTGAATAACCTGAAATTTTGTGATTTAGTTGAATATAAAATGGCACAGATAATGTATAAAGCACAAAATAACTTGCTTTGCCTCAGTACTCAGAAGCTGTTTGAAGTCAGAGAGAGTCAATATGACTTAAGGGGAACAGATTTCTTTAAAAAAACAAAACAAGATAAGGACAAATATAAAGCAGAGATGTGTTTCTGTTAGAGGAGTTAACCTGTGGAATAGTTATGACTGTGATTTAAAAAGGTGTAGTTCATTTTCCTTGTTTAAAAACATGTTTTTAAAATAGAGTATTAGAAAAATGTATAAATCAAGAATGAAAAGAGCAAAAATAATAATACTGAAACTATTGATTGTTTTGCTTTGATGTAGTTACTTATCTAAGGTGGAAAGTTTTTTTGTTTTGTTTTTGTTTGTTTGTTTGTTTGTTTGTTTTTGCTTTGCTTTGTTTTATTCTTTGCTTCGAGCCCTGTGTACAGGAGCTGCATGCAAAAAGATCTTTTGTTAAAAGGGTTGGCATAATAAGCATATGCTTCAGCCAATACCTTTTGATTAGCCTTGTCTCGTGCTTTCTTGCTTTGTGGTAATCTTTATTCTGTATTCACTGAGATATTTGAATGCTAATCAAGAAATCAAAAAAAGACAGTGTTGTTAGAGTTAGAGGGCAGTGTTGTGGCCTTTTTTCTTTAAACCTTCTCATTTTTAAGGTTGGTGATGTTACCGTATGGTTAGGGTGAGGGTTAGAGTTGGGGGTCAGGGTGTTAGATGCCATGACTTTATTAACTGTGATGTAGCCTGACTGGCTCAGAGAAATCCTTGTAGTCCTATGATATTAAAGAGAGGTATTGGAGATTCACTGAAATTATGAAATATGGTTTCTCATCCAATTAAATGGTTTATGCTCATTGAGTTCTCAAATTACTGATGACTGCAACAATTAAAATGGGGAAGGTTAATATGTGACACCTTGGGATACAAGTATAAAAACCACTACCTACATATTCATCTATGTTTTTCCCCCCACAAAAAAGATGAATTACAAGTTAAAAAAAATCTATGAAATAATTTTATTCATATATGTCACTGAAAAACATCAATGCGGGTACTTGCCTGTATCTTGTGATATTAAATTTATGCAGTTTTCTTATGGATGAGATTTGAGGTACCAGGGTTAACGACGCCTGCTAAAAATATTTCTGTACGGGGCTAAACAGATCAATTGAGAATGGAAAGTGAGTGGGGAAAAAAATATTTTAAATTGGAGGGTGTCTATCTTTTTAAGTACAGTCATTGATAAAGGAGGATGTCTTTAATTACTTCAATCAATTTGAGCTGAATCAATCTCTCAGAGTCAATATACGACTTTTCCCACTTGAGGCTGATGTAATGAGGGTCAGGCCTTTAAAGTTTATTGGCAATCTATGAGAAGGAAAGCTGGTGTCAGGGCGAGTGCCACACTGGAATATTCATACAGTGGAGAGCGACACGTGTTACGTAAGAACGCAACAGACATGTGACAGGGTTGATTAGAGTGTGTGGTGCTGATGTAGGCAGCAGGGATGACTTGTGATGAAGGACAAAGGCTGAGGCAGACAGGAGCATGGCGGGTCACTGATGATGTAAGCGTAGTTGTAACTGTATTTAACACAAGTGTTATCTTAGCTGAGGAGGAGAGGACAGGGAACGCTGATAGAGAATTAATCACCGGCTATTTTTGTAATCAGATTTCTGTTGTCAAATAATCTGCACTTTATGTAGCTCAGCTCTATCACTATACTGTTTGCCCTTTTTGAATAAGAAATCAATTATGTCAGGTTTTTTGATCAATTTTTTTTAAAAGAAATCTGTCATCTTCTGCTGTGTGAGGTTGTGAGGGATTTTATTTGTATATGTGATTTTTTTTTTTTTTACATTTATAACCAAATCCCTCCCAATCTAACAAACCCAATCCTTTTCCAGATATTGATTAAACCCTTAAAACTCATGTCTTCATGTCAAGAGCTTAGATGTAAATTAAACTCTACACAGATCTATAAATATGCTGATTCGTCCCTACCTCCTGTGAGCTATTTGCATGTAGCCTGGCCTGAGTCCCTCTGAGGGGCTCACTCAGGGAGTGAAGTGAGACACGAGTGTGTTTTGATTGCAAGACTTTTGCTTCTTGGTGGCTTTGGTTCACCTCTGCGAGCTGGTTTCTTTGTTCTTTTTAGATTGCTTCTTTTGTTTTATCTTCATGTCACTGTGCTCATCTTTATTCCAGCAGAAGATTATTTGAGTGTCTTGTTTTCATTTTCTGAGTTTTCAGACTTTCTATACTTGTCTTTGCAGTTTTATTCCTGCTTTTTTCTGTAATTTTTTTTTGTGACCTTATCAAGTCTAGTTTCTCATTAGACTTTTCCAGGGATTCTTTTTATTTCTCCTGTTCTTTGTATCAACATCCCATCTGTCTTGTTCTGTTTATTTATTTATTATTTTAGCTTGGTTCCTTTTTATTTCCATGTCTCGTGCTTTGTTGTCAGGAGTTTGTATTTAGGTTAGGATTAGTATCCTTTGGTTATTTCCTGTTTTACTTTGAAGTTTTGTTTCCCGTTCCCTTCTTCTTCTTCTTCTTCTTCTTCTTCTTCTTCTTCTTTTAAATTTTTAAAATTTATTTACAAATCACCCATCAGTGTGTATGACTAGTCCTAACACTCCTTGCTCAGTGTTTTTTGATTATTTTCATGTTGGTTTGAGATAAAATATCTCCCTCTGCTGTTACTGAGTCTTCTGCTGGCATGCCTATTTCACGTTTTACAGAGGCAAAGTGTGAAATGAACATGGTGGACAAGTGTGTCTATTACATGTTTTCTCACAATATCAAGTTGGACTGACAGTGCAAAGATCCGAAATTATGATGTTAAAACTAGAGTTTACCCGAGGGTTTAGAAATACCAGGTAAAACTTAGACAGCTAAGTTAGTGCTTAGTTGTAGTGTTTGCACTGGTTCTTCTACAGGTGAAGAACATTTACTATCTTGCCACAATACAAAGTTCTACTTCAGGCTCAATCCTGCAGGAAAAAGTGGCATCGTTACAGAAATGGGACTTTCTGAGGAGAACAAGAAGGAGTTTTGACCAAACCTCAAAACTTCCCAGATCCCAATCTGATTAAGAACCTACACCCTGTTGGGGATCAATAAATTATTATGCAGGTGGTTTTAATCTTGTGGTTTATTGCTATATACTGCCTGCCAATAGAGGTCATTCTTGGTAAATAAAGTATACTTGTAGTATTTCTGTGTTTGGAATCTTAATTTGGGGTCAGTAAATTGCCCAATTAAGGAGAAAAATGTTGGAGAAAGCAATCAATTTCAGAATGAATTGTTTATAATCTAACAGAAAGCAAAACCGAAATAACACACTTCGTTCACAGCGAGATTACCTTTGACCCATATGTCATGGTGGTACAGCCCAATCAGAACAAACTTTCCAAATGTCCAGAGGTCACAGATGAAAACCAGTGAACCAAAGTCTCCTGACCAAAATATTCACATTAATGTGCAATGTGACATTCCTTCATCCTGCAGAGCCGAACAGGTGTGTCTCAGTCACTGGGGTGTGAAGGCTAATAAACAGATTCTTCTCTAATTGAAGGGGTATTTGGAATAATTACAAAATGACAGCAGGGGCAGTGGCAGAGTCACGGAGGCAGAGCAAATGATGGGAAAATGAGAGGCTCTAATTGAACATCATTGGGAAGCTGAAGGCCATGTTAAACCTCATGTAATGGGATGGAGGCAGCTGAAGGGAGCCCCTCCCAGGTTGCTTTAAGGCTGGGAAGTAGGTGGGGGTTGAACACTCGGGGCGGGATGGCTGCTGTCTCCCTTGCATTGCCCTAATGATGTCCTCGTATCACGGCATTACGTAACGTGTTCTCCAGTAAAGTTTAGTTAGCCGAGTTGTGTGTGTGCAGGACTTGTGCATGTTTCTGTGTGTAGATGTACACTGGCAATACAGCTGGAGTTAACTGGTCATCGAAATATGACATCAATTAGCTCAGGCCACTGAAAGCACAGATAACAAATACAACCTGGCAATAAATAAGTAAATAATTAAAGATTTTTAACAGAAAACAAAAATAGTAAAGCTCGTCTATTATTGTCAATACTGTTTACTTCAAGGATTGGCCAGCAGAGGGTGACTCCTCTAGTGTTAAAGAATGAAAGAGTAGATTGACATCTTTGCAGTAGCCCACAGTATGAAATTTTTGCGACTGCTGAAAAAAAACAACAAAACGAAACAAAACATGTTCTGCCATTCTTAAGTCATAAATCAGGTTTTTATTTACTTATGAGCTATTGCTACTTAAATTTACACAGCCTCCTGCAGCCTGACTGAAGAATTATAAAGTATCATTATGTATAGTTATGTTTTTCTAAGTTTTTATTTTTTATTTTTTAGAACCATTACTTTCGTATAAGTAGCAATAAAAGACCTCATCTTACTAACATAAAACTGTAGATTACTCTGCATAGAAATGTTCCCTATTGGTATGATATAGATCAACATTATAATTGCAGATTTAAAGAAGTAAAAACATTTTTAAAATAAATCACAACTGAATTTAAAGTCTTTGAGCCCTGTGATTTGGGTAATTGTCAATATCTACAGGAGAACTGATATGGATTCCAATGTAAACACAGTGAAGCAGACTTAATTCTACTTCCAGAGACCGTAGCCAGATGCGGCCACAAGATGGCAGTGATTTAAAGAATGGGTGCCAACAAGAAACTCCGTGCGTTCCATCTGAAATTGGAAGTCAGAAGCTGTGTCCCAATTCTGAGGCCGTCAGTCAGGCGTCAAAGGCTGTCCAAATTCGAAGGCTGCTCTAAATGTGGCCAACAAATGTGTCCTTCATTTCCCCGGATTTGAAGGATGGGTCGGGTGTATCCTTCATGGGCAAACCTATCCCAGAATTCAAAGCGTAGCTCAGCCAATTCCAGTTTCTAACAATGGCGTCAGCTACTTAGTTTTAATATTATCTTTCTGGGTCAAAAAATAAACTTTTAAGATATTTTCAGGCGAGAAGGTAACTGTGTAAACCTCAAATATCTGCTCAATTTATCAAGACATCACATATTTGCAAAAGTGCTCAGACGTTTTCAGAGAAGTCTGTTACCCACCAACTCGATAGCTTACTGGGAGGTCAAGGCTCACTAGAGCCGGAGAGGACAGCGAACTCCTGGCAAATCGTTTTCAGGAGCAAGGAGCAGAAGGCTGAGTTTATTAAACTCCACCGAGACAGCTGGTGACGTAAATCTGAGGGCTAGACCATCCCATTTCACAGCCTCGCACTTCCGGCCTTCTCAGTCTTCGGAGGACCCGGCCCTAATAGACTGCGAAGGCCTGGTCCTTTGAAGGTTGCAGCCTAGGAATTAGGACACAGCTAGAATTTCACATTCCCAGTTGTCTTCACAATCCAAGATGGCAGTAGTGCACCCCAACCTTTTGTACCCCACCTTTTAATCTGTGCAGCCATTGTTGTGCCACTGGAGTCCTGTGCGACAAGAGAACGCCAATCTACCTCAAGTCTACAAGTCGATCGTGCGCTCAGTGGCACTGTACGGGTCAGAGTGCTGGCCAGCGATGAGCAAGCACGAGCAAGTTCTTCACACCATGGAGATGAAGATGCTGAGGTGGCCCCTGGGTCTCACACGACTCGACCGAGTGATGAATGAAGATGTCAGGAAACTTTATGAACCGCTAGGAAAGAAGAAGTCATTGTTGTGTATTTGTGACTCATTAAATAAACCATACACAGAGAAATGACCAGTCACTGTCTGTGAATGGGATGCAGTGATGTTCTGAAGCACAAAAAAACAACAAGAAAACCCCAAGCATTACGCTGTATTACCAGTGATATAATGGCTCTATCTTGCTAAGGAGCAAAAACAATTTTCCGACATATTACTGGACAACACTCAGCTCCAACACGCTCTGAGGTATATAGAATGCATTTGAGGCAGAACCCTTTCTTAGATGAAAGAAGAGAGATCACCTTCACTTTGTTATTTTTTAACTGAGGTATAGAAAAGTACTGCTTTCCTTGCTTGCACTAATGGAACACAGCTACATCCTCATCCTACTAGTTCACAGACCAAGAGGGAAATCCTGTCAAAGTCAAGATGAGGTTTGCCAACTTTTTTAGAAGGTCATAGCACTTCTTCCTGTTCAGATGGAGTCACGCACAGCTGCCTGCTTACCTTCCTACATCTATTGTTTCTCCTACTTAACTTTGAGTGAGTGCTCTGAGATCATCAGAGTGCCTTTGCACATCACAGAGGACACATTTCAGAGAGGATCTCCTCTAACTGAAGACCTGTTTGAGTGAGAGGGGATGACTCACAGGTAAATCAGTTTAAAGATGCACAGCAAATATGGTGTGACTCATTATATCTGGTGTTTTCCCCTCTGTCTCCTTGACTTACTAAGTTGTGCAATTAGTAAATAGCATTTTGCAGTATAACATCATTTACTGTGCGCAGTCGGGAGATTCCGTTTAAAGCTGAGTCATTAAAAAGTGTTTACAATTGAGACATTGGTATTAAAGACCCAGAGCCTAGAATAAATAAAACAGCTGTAAATCCATGTCTAATGACCTTTAAATCTGTTTTTCTTGGTTGCTATTTGCCATTAGGAGCTAAACCAGTGTGGTTTTTAACATTTCTGAAAATCCATGATGTTCAAAGTACATCAAAGCTCTGACTTCTGTGTGCAGCCTCTTCAAAATCGTAGTAATGAGGGTTCAGTTTCGATGCCCTGCTTAAACTGCCGCAGGTCAAATCCTAAAACTTTTTATGACGGGCCCATAGCTGCAGGAAGTGCTCAGACTCATGAAGATGTATTGGTGATTAAACAGTAGAGGGGAAAAAAAAAAACTGATCAGCCTGCAGCAGGTCTGCAGGACTTTGCAGTTGAGGCCAGTTCTCAGCTTAAACATAATAAAATACAAAATAAAGAACACCAGCAAAACAAGCCTCACATTAAAACTGTTAGTGTTCTTAATGAATTGTCAAATCTGATTACATCCATATTTTTTCTTTAGAAAACCCTCAAACCTAGCAGGTTTTATTTTAACTCTATTGTTAGACGTTCGTTTTTCTAATCTTTTAAAGCATCAGATTAATGTATAGCTAAAATCAGTTTAGTAGTAGAGGGAAAGAAAAAAGTTCATATGGTAAGTCAGTGTGATATTTAATAGTACAAGACTATAGCATCTGTGTGTTTTTATAGAATATTTTATGATTTAACCCTGAAATAGATAAAGAAAGAGGAAGAAAAAGGATGCATTTAGAAAAAGTTATTATGTAGACCCAAAATGCAGGACACCCTAGAGGCACATCGGCAAAGCATAAAGGAGGAAAAGGGCATTCTAGATAGAGAACAACAAGTCTCCAAAAGACAATGAATTGCACAGAAGACCTCGGTAAGAGCATAAGGTAAAATGCACAGGAGGGTGAAAAGAAGTTTGTGTATGGTGTTTGTTTATTTGCTCATTTGCAGAAAATCTAAAAAGGTTTAAAAACAATGTGAAAAAACAATTGAACAAAGAGAAAGGCAGTGGGTGCAGTTAAAGTGTCAGTTGTGCTTATGAAGGTTCCTGAGTGATAAGACCAAGAAGTATCTGCATGGCAGCCATAATAAACTATTCAAATTCTCTCCGCTCTTGGAAAATCTTACCTGCAAGCCATCATCTGTAGCAACAAGCCAGCATTTAAGGGTGAGCCCAAGCCTCTACTCCTTGCCAGATTTTCTGCTACCTTATCCTGGTGAATCAGGGCCCAAGCACTTTTAGACTTGTGTAAATTTCTCCTCGTGTTAACGTAGCCACCACCTTTTATTTATTTATTTAACATTATTTGAATTATCTTGCATTCTTTATCGAACAGGTGTCTCCATAGTGTAGTGGTTAACAGATTTACTTGGTCACAAATACCCTCTGGTGTTGTATCAGGATGAAGAATAGTTGAAAGTAGATGATTGGTCTTTTTTTGTCCATGTTCTAAATACTGACTATAATAGGCTACATTAATATAAAATATAATCCTTTCAACTATTAGTTTCCCAAACCCATCAGTTTGCAACATTTATTTTGCAATTAAAGATTTTGAGAGGGATAGAAACCCTGTTACAAGATTTTACATTGTGTTAATCATTCTTCTTGTGTACACATGATTAAAATATTATAATACAATAATATAAAGCATTGCTATTCACAATATATATATATATATATATATATATATATATATATATATATATATATATATATATATATATATATATTTACTTATTCTGTTAAAGTGCAGGTACTTTTAATCATGTAATGAGTCTCTACCTTTCAAAAAACATTATTTAAAATAAATAGTCACAGGTTTGATCAAAGTGTCATGGATTAATTGACGTATTGATCGGCTGAGGCAGCACTTCGGTTTGTGAAGGGAGGATTTATTCTGGCTCAGTCACGGTTGACTTGACTGACCTGTTTATTGAAGCCAGAGCTATTTTTAGCCTGGCTCACGGTGTGGAACTTAAGATTGGCCAGAATCTATCAGTCAGTAATCGAGGCAGCGACGTGCAGTACAGATGTCATCGTCTGTCACAGGCTGGCAGAGATAAAGTTAGAGATACAGAAAGGTCGTCGAGTTCCAGACATGCTGTGTGTTATTTCTCAGAAATGGCTCACTGGGGAGTTAACAACTAGTCTCACATTCACACAGAAATAGGCTTTATATAGCTAAAAATCAGAAGAAATACAACCACTTTATTCCCTGAGAAAAAAAAAGCTATTCCTCTTGCTTGGTATGTTTGTGTTCCTGTGTTAAAACATTTATTTGAGGCAGCGACGTGCATTACAGTAATTTGTAAGTAAAAATGAGCATTAACTAAATAACTGAAAGCAGCAAAATTAAGATTGCTCGATATCCCTAAACAGTGGCTGCATCTCCCGCTGACGTACAACATGTCAGAGAACCACTTACTGGAAACCAGTGACTCTGGAGGTCATTAAATTTGGCCCAAGTGGACTTTTCACTTGACATTTTGTCCGTTTCTGTTTGCGTTATTGCCGTCATGACTTCTGTCTCAGCTTAAACATTATTTACTTCTCGCACACCTCTTGTGGCTAAATTACCCCTCAGTCTAAACATGGAATATTTCAGTAATGCTGAAAACTCTGAGGAGCAGCTTCTGGTTTTGCCTTGGCGAGCTGGGAAAAGCTGGGGTCAAAGAGCAGACTTTAGAGTTTTTATTGGAGCCGAAAAAAACAGCTGGATACTGTGGAAATGTTCTGGTGAGTCATGTTGAAAGCATCGGTTATAGATGGACATGAATCCTTGATGCAATAAAACCATCTCACAGCTCCCAGCAGTGAACGTGAATGAAAAAGTTTGTTTGTTTTTTTTTAAACCCCCAGCTGCTCTGCTGAAGTAGGTCAGTAGTCACCAAAAGCAGCTGTGGTCTGTCAGGAATTCACCTGATTCCATCTTAAAAGAAAATGGGCTGCACTATGTTTCTATGTCCGATGTCTTTTTTCTGGAATTGAAGTTTTTTTTTCAAATTGTAGTTTGAGCATGGAACTTCATTATATGGCTAAACTAACAATTATTGTCCATTATCAATGAACCTGATCATTACTGCCTGTATAATTCAGGTACTAGACGATACAATTGTGATACGTGTTCATCAAAGCTGAAAACTGAGTTTGCTGAAGAAAACAGCTTGGATTTTTTTTAATGCTCTCCATGGTTCCCCCCTTTTAAATCTTGCCTGCTTAAAATTTAAGTTTCTACACAACTTTAATGTTTCCCCCCTTTAAAAAAAATGTAGTGGAGTAGTTTTACATACAATATTTTAAGCCAGGCCTCTGCAGCAGCCTTCAGATATGTGGGTCCAGTGAGCTATACCATTTCTTGGTTACTTTTTAGAGTGACATAATTAGCAAGGAGACAGGCAAAAAGATGTTGGCACTGAAGTACTGCTTTTATAATCTGTATTTTTTCCATAAATAGTTAGTGCAGCTATGAAACCTGGAAGCAGAGTACTTGCAAGATTAAAAAAACACAGAGATAGGCAATACGTTGCAATGAGTGCACAGCATGCTGCTACAAGTGCACGAGATAGAATTAGTTCTTTATTGTTTTATGCAATAAAGATAACTTCACTTTTACTTTTGGCCTAAACCATCCAAGCAGAGGTTTTAAAAATAAAAACATTAAAATAAAACGACACTCTTTTTGTTCATGTTCAGAGGATATTATGACTTGTATCCTACAAGTTTTTCAGGGGTAAGGGGTTGCTTTAGGTAACAAAACCCACATTGTTTAAAGATCATTATATGGTACTTTCAGCTTCTCTGGTATTTCCCAATTGGTTGCGCCAGCGGATGGATCAGCATATTGATTTTTCACCAGATGACATAGCCCTGCTATTTATCAGGACTTGGAACTGGCACAAGGAATACACTAGCTTGTGGCTCCTGAGGCTGTGTTTGCGTATTCCTCTCTGTCACATTTAAGGTGAAAGTGCAAATAAACAAATCTAATCTCAAGCCAATGCAGAGCTTTTCAGTATTCATCACAAATTCACTGGCTGAAGTTTTAAATCCTTCATATTTGCTTTTGTGGTTAGAGTTCAGCATGTACAGAGAGATTTTCAGATTTATAGTAAATCAGGTAATAGATCATACTATACATTTCTTCTTTTAGCTGCTCTCTTTAGAAGTTACCTGAGTTACTCATTTGCTTCCATTTCACCCTATCCCAAACATCCTCTGTCCAGCCAATGCTATGCATGTCCTCCTTTACTACATCCATGAACCTTCTCTGTGGTTTTCCTCTATTCCTCCTGTTTGGCAGCTCCATCTTAAACACCCTTTGTCCAATATTTCCATCACCCCTCAACTGTGCATGACCAAGCCACCTTAGGCCTGCCTCTCTAACTTTGTCTCTAATCCGTTCGACCTGAGCTGTCCCCCTGGTATGTTCATTTCTAATCTTGTCATTTCTAGTCACTCCCACCGAAAATCTTAGTATCTTCAGCGCTGCCTCCTGTCTTTGAGTCGGTGCCACTACTTCCAAACTATACATCATAGCAGGTCTCACGTCCATCTTGTAAACCTTTCCTTTCACTCTCGCTGCTGTCCTTCTGTCACAGATCCCCCCTAACACTCGTCTCCTCTGGCTCCACGAGGCAAACAGATAATTCTGTACAATATTTCCAAACTGTTATTGATTGTTAAGTAGCATTTGTTTTACATTTCATTTGTATCTCATTAAAAATGATTTTCTATAAGAGGTTTTTCTTTACTGAGAAGTAAAAGTAAAGAACTGACACCAGGGTTATTAAAAGAGTTACTCTTCACCTATCTACTAGTGTCTGTAAATCCTGTAAAAACATTTTGCATGTGGATGTCTTGGGTTATTCATATTTTTTTTTATGATAAATAAAGTAAAAGGAAAAATTAAATAGTCAAAAATCAAGTTTTTTTTTTGCGTTTTTCCTTTTTTCTTGGTTCACATGTAACGTTTTTTTTTCTTGTAACTTAAATACCTGAAAGATTTTTTTTTAAAAGTGAGATTATTTATCCTCCATTTCTTTTTCCCTAATGTGGGCATACATTTTTTCGCTGTGCTTCAATAAAGGCTGACGATTTTTTAGTAGCATTGGGGCACAGTGTTCTCAGTTTCTCAGTGAGTCCACAGTATTTCATAAGGAGAATTAAAATGGGATACATGCAGTCGGAGAGAGAGTGTGTGTGAGAGAGAGGTGGGATGGATGCGTGGAGGGGGGTGGGTTGGTGGGTGAGGGAGGCGTGGTGCTGAATGAACAGCTCCTCGGCTCATAAAGTAATCAGAGAGCTCCTCCGCTCCGTCAGAGCAGCACAGCCATGAGCCAGCCGAGTTCCCCGTCCTCAAGACCCGCTCTGACACTCCGCCTGTCCCCCTAACACACACCACACCACCATGAAGAGGCAAAACGTGAGGACCCTCGCCCTCATCATCTGCACCTTCACCTACCTGCTCGTGGGAGCCGCGATCTTCGACGCCCTGGAATCTCAGGAGGAGACGACCCAGAGGATGGAGCTGCACCTGAAGAAAGGGGAGCTGCTCCAGACATTCAACTTGTCCTCGGAGGACTTCGACAAGCTGGAAAAAGTGGTGCTGCAGCTGAAGCCGCACAAAGCCGGCATGCAGTGGAAATTCGCCGGCTCCTTTTACTTCGCCATCACTGTGATCACGACAATAGGTAAGAGAGCAACTTCTTAGATCCTCTGCGGAAAGTCGGACTTTTGTTTGACTCTCGGTTATTGCACAAAACGAAGAAAATTCGTCTCGACTATCAAATAAACCTGTAGTAGACCTAAAAGTGGAGCACAGTTTTAGATTATTGGGAGTATAAAGACAAAACGCGATTGAATATGAGGGAGGAGGTACCCCGATTTAAGTAATTTTTGTCCAACACTGCTGATCGCATTAAAATATGATCACTGCACAATGTCCTGGTCTAACCAGTGATAGCACAGATGAAAGAAACAGAGCATAAAATATCATGTTATTTAAAAACATATGAATGCAACAGGTTTATAATAAAATAGATACAGCCAAATCTGCCAGGAGACATGAAAACCGAGTATTTTAAGAGTATATGAAGATAGCATGTGTGTGTGTGTGTGTGTGGGGGGGGTCTTTAACCATAAGGGTTTAAATAATTTATATTTATTTTATTCATAGTTAGTTTGCTACATTTCTGGAAGACTACTGAGGGGCAGGCTCATCCAGACAAGTTCTGCCTCAATATCATAAGTCCTTATGAATACGTGTGTGAGGAAGGTGGGAGAACATTTGGAAAACTTCTGCTGTCAGGAAATACCAAAGGTAACGTAGGAGTGCTGTGCCTGAATCAAAAAAACAAAAACAAAAAAGTAACCAAAAAGTCAGGTTAGAGCTCACTGGGCAAGCAAGCTTTGAATGTTACATCAGCTGAAAGTGGCCACATTTATTTTGAGTTCCAGCATTATAGAGGATCATTTAAAAGTCAAATTTGAAGCCAATGAGTGCGTAAACATTAAGTGCAAACTTCTCTCCAAAGAATTCTTTTGCTCACAACTTTCTCATTAGACATGAGCTTCAAAAATCTGAAAATCTCTCATGTTGAACTCTAACCACAAAAGCAAATATGAAAGATTTAAAACTTCAGCCAGTGAATTTGTGATGAATACTGAAAAGCTCTGCATTATTGGGACCTTCATTTGCCTCTTCATTTGTGCTCAAATGCATTTCTCCTGTTCCGAAGGGTCCAAGGACAACACCACAAGCCTGGCAGCTCCTTACTCAATTTTTATCAGGCTTGAAAATTAGCCTGTTTGCTTTAGTGGTTTCACTGGAGGTCAGCTGTACTCATTTTCCTCCATAGCACTCTCTGTGCTTTACTCAGTCTGACATCATATCAGAAAAATGGAACTAAAAAAAAAACTTTAATTACTGTAATGAATCAAATTGTCTTGTGATCTGAGGCCAGGTTTACATCAGCTCCTTTTGCTTTTAAAAGAGTTATAACCATTTGTTTTATCATTATGCTCAAAATAGCCATGAGAAAGTGCATCAAAGTGAAAGGAGGGGTGGTATTGATGCAAATACAGAGAATTATCACCAAATTTGCAGCTCCCTGCAGCTTTAGCACATCCTTCACTGTAAATCTGTCTATACAGTAGATTACGGCTGCAACAGGTAGCTCTACTCAGTGTAGGTTCTTTAAAATGCAATTATACCCATTGAGAATGATTGAATTCCCATTGAGATCACAATGACATCTTTTACAGGAGAGAAAAGTTGAGGTGGAAGTTGCATACAATCAGAATCACTCTACAAAGTCTGGATTTTCAGGTTGTCAGTTCAGACAAAATATCCTCTGTACAAGGGGGAAAGTGAGAAAATCCTGGTTTCCCCACATAATTCATACCATAAAACACACTGTTAGTAACTTGTGGATGACTATGGTAGGTCATTTAGCAGCTGATGAGCCACATACTTCCCCAGTGATTTGGTAAAGACATAAAACAGCGATAAAAAGCAGCGAATGTTAAATAAGTTCAATATTTAGAAAAGTTAAAGCACTGTGCAACAAATTGTTGATCTTTTTTGATATTGCCTGAATTTTCAAAGAGTCTTTAAACAGTCCACTGTTCACAGACTTAATGCTCTTCCCAGACATACTGAAATACAATATAGCAGAAGTAATGGAGCAATTGATTAGCTTCTGTGTGAACCATGCGTGCACTTAAAGGCTGTTTTAAAACTGCACATTTTGCAATTAAGAAAAATAATTGCACTACCATAGTAAGAAAATGGTTTGCATATGAATATATACCAATAAAATGTTTCATTAGATACTAATAATTCAAAAACCATATTCAGTATAAGTCATAAACCATAGTTCTTAAAAAGATAAGCTACCTCTGTTACTAGACAGCCAAAGTGGCACATTCAGATTGTTGTGTTTGCTCATAAAGTCATATTTTTATAGATTACACCACCTCATTTATTTCTATACATTTTTTAAAAAGGCTTCACTGTCTCCCTACATCACATTGTCCTTATCTGTCAGAAGCTGTTCTTACCTTCGTCTCCTATCTGAGTCTTCCTCCTGTATTTAGTGACTGGGGCAGCAATGACTATTGACCTGTGACTTGTAACCCTATCAGATGCAGGCAACTAATTGCACACTACCCCAGCCCCCGGGTGGCTGTAACTGCATTCTGTAATTGCGAGCCTCGAGGCTGCTACAAATACAGTGATTGGCGTTTCAGTCTGCCATTAAGTATTAATGACAACACCAGAGCCTCGCTGTTCCACTGGACTCCTGGCACATAAAATCAACAGTACGGACACTGTACTGTACAGATAATATCACGCAGCCGTGGCTTATAGCAAAGTCCAAATATTGCTCCAGGATATGAGAGTGGAACGCCTAATTTGTTAAGCTGAAGCGTAAAAATAGACAAGAACCTCTTAATTCCTCGCTTATTCTTTGAATCTATAATTAAAGTCATTTTCAGAATGAGGCCTCAGGACTTTCCGCTCCAACACAGGACACCCCCAAGGACCAGAGAGCTCAGTATGATCTGCAAACAGCTCAGTATCAAGAATAAAATGGGGAATTTTCCATGTCAACTGCCAGCTAGCACATGACAGAATCAGTCCCTGCAAGCCGTAATGATAATTAAGGGTAAATCAATGAGCCACAATATTAAAATCACTGAAAGGAGAAGGTAATAACAGGGATCATCTTGATACAATGTAATGTTGTGCTAAATACCCCAAATGACTTAAAAACATTTCAAAGACTTTGAGTAATTGA
Organism: Neolamprologus brichardi; assembly: GCF_056152115.1. Lineage (NCBI taxonomy): Eukaryota > Metazoa > Chordata > Actinopteri > Cichliformes > Cichlidae > Neolamprologus > Neolamprologus brichardi. The sequence goes on from NC_142118.1 coordinate 14,023,833, forward strand.
CTCGTCTGTGTGATACACCAGTACCAGTACATTAAGTTCCCACCCTGACCTTCAGGAACAAAAGGCCCTACAGTCAGAACATTTTTCGAGGTCCTACATCCAAGCCACGATTTAGCATTACAAGGGGGAATTGCACAGTATTAGACAGGTGGTTTTAATGTTTTGGCCGATCCATGTAACTGACAAAGGCAGGAGAAGCTACAGCCAGTAAGCACACATCGTTTTCTAAAAGAGAAAAGGGAAGGAAGAGGTTGGGGTGTATATTTACTAACCCAACTATGGGAGTAATATGGAATCAATGTGGGATACACCTCCAAGGAAAAAACTAAATGAGCTTTGGGCAAGAAAATGCTCTCTAAATGCCAGCTGGGGAGCGCCCCTGCACGATTTCGAACCGAGTATTATAAAATGTGGGGGTTCACGGGGATCTGAAACAGAGTCATCTTCCCTGTATCCTCACCCACCCTAGGGGTGAACTTCTTATCACTGCCACACCACAGGGCAAACCTTGAACTCTACCAGGCAGAGGACTATTACATAACACAATCCGAAAGAAAGAAAGAAGGACACGGGCATACAATTGGAGGTCATGAGAAGCAGTCGTGGGCAGATGGCCATCATATAATATGTTGACTTACACTATAGAAGTCTTTGTGTAACAAGCAATATGATATCACTGTATGATTACACAAGCCAAATTAAATGGTTGGTTTGCCGGAATTACGCTCACACATTCACTGAATTGACTTTCACTGAATTCAGACAGAATTCCGCAGAAAGAAAACAAATTATATTTATTGTTCTCACAAGTTTAAAAAACACATTTAAAAAGCAAAAATAAAAAACTAAGAATTTTTCTATTAGTGTTGTATGGAAGGCCATTTCTGCCACAAAAAAAAGTATCCATAACTCAAAGTTTCAACTTACTAATTAAAAATTTTGAGAAAAGTAACTAGAAATTTCGAGTTAGCTCTGCCAATCAGTAATCTACGTGAATGACGTCATTTTCTTGTTACCCGGCAGGATATGGTGCAGAGGAACGCACACTCAAAACCAGATCGCAACAAATTGGCCCTTTCAAGAGTACATTTGCTGATAGTAACACCCTGTGATTCAAGCTAATAACACAAGGATTTCATTATTTGTGAAGCCCCGCTGAAAATACTCAGCAATTTGTGCATTCATGACTGGCTATAATACTGGTAGCTTAGCTGTAGCATTTGTAGCTGAGGGCTTCAGCTTCCAGGTAACAAGGAAATGACATCATTCACGTAGATTACTGATTGGCAGCGCTGAATCGAAATTTCACGTTACTTTTCTCAACATTGATGTTTTTGGATGTTTGATAGAAATCACATTTGGTGTCACATATACAGTGAAAGCTGCTCACATCACAGATGCACAAGATGTTCTTTAACACTGGTCCTGTGATGCACAGCAACAGACAGAGACCAATTTCTGCAAACTTCAATCTTTTAATCAGCCTAATCAGGATGTTGTAGTGTCTAAATGGAACAGAAATGAAATTATCTGGCACCAAACCACAACAGCAGTTGCATCAAGGCACTTCATATTGTAAGATAGTGATCTTACAATAATAGAGAGAAAACCCAACAATCAGACAACCCACTTTGAGCAAACACCAGGCGACAGTGGGAATGAAAAAATACCTTTTAACAGAAAGAAATCTCCAGCAGAACCAGGTCCAGGTAGGTACTCTGCTGTGACTGGTCGTGGTAAAGAAGACAGCAAAAGTAAACAAAAAATCAACTGACCACACAGCTGAACAGACAGAGCTGTGAGTAAAACAGGACGCATCTGACCCATCACTAGCTTCAGATTTTGTGACATCACTGGCACCTCACCTCCCTACTTATATGGTTTTTGAAACACCGTAATAAACTTTATAATAACTTCCCAAATAATGTTTATAGGTGCACAAAATACCATTAAGCTGCAATTTTTTAAAAAATTTTTAGAAGATTTTGTTTTTGTAAATTTGTAGCTTTACAAAGATCTAATATTTTCATGCAAACTAAATATTAACCAACTGATCAACATTATTTACCACAATTCCTTTTTAACACTATAAAACAAGCTGGTGCATTTTAATTGAATGCAGTTCTGAGTGTCAAGAGAAACCTACAATTGAAATGAGACTTTTTTTCCCTTTGTTTTAACAACCCTAACCCTAGCAACACCTTGGTGACATCACAGCCTGGAAACCCATCAGGCCCAGCTTTAAGGGCTTTCATTGCAGGAAGTAGTCATGCTGCTCTGTGCACCAGTCAGTGTTTATAAATCCAGACACCTTCGCAAAAGCTAACGCAAAGCTGGATAGCATAGTGGTGTGGACTGGGTTTAACTGGGGCCTTTCTGTGTGGAGTTTGTGGAGTGTGGAGAGAATGAATGGATAATACAAGGCTAAATTGTAATTAGATTACATCCAAGGGATTACAAAACTGCATTTTTTCACCTTCTTGTTCAGTTACATCCACCTAAAGCCTGCATAAAAGTGACTGGTCAGTGGAAGTGGAGCTACAGGCAAACTGCAAGGCTTCTTTTACCTCTACTTCCTGTCCTTTAAAATCTTGTCTCCTACCTACATATTCACGTGCATGACTTTATAGAGATTAACGGTATTGTTAATTCACCATTACCAATAACTTTTCTCTAACCACACTTTAACTACATGAGCAGATACTGAAAAGAAAAATGTTGTCTGCAACATATGTTCATAAAATAATTATTACAATATATTTAGATTAGCTGTCTTAAACACTTGGACCACCTAAAAGAAAAAGAAACAAGCCTTTTTTAAAAAATGTCCTATAATGGTGTGCCTTCTCTGACCCAATGACAGCTTGGACAAGCTCAAGCCTTCTCATAAGCCTGAATTTAATCAGCAATCAGTGGAAGTAATCTTTCTTTGCAGTTGCTGCTTCCTCTCTCCAACACCATCATATAAGTAACTACAATTTTCTGAGGTGATTTAATCATGCAAAAAGTCTCATAAAAGACAGAAAATTCAACAGGAACATGTCCCAGTAACTCTGAATAAACCGCAGACCTCACTGTGAGTTATGGAGTTGGTTCTTCCAGATGGAATACTCTCATTAAAAGCACACTCTTCAGTAGATCATTCACTAGAATGAGGAAAACATAACTGGAAAGAGAAGAAAAAAATATGCAGGACAGAAAAAAAAATGCATGAACGAGCTAATTGAAAATGAATAAATAAAAACCATTTCAACTTCAAATTCTTGTTGATTGAAGTTTTTTTTACTCCCACATGTGTAATATCATATCATGTACCTCAAAAAAAATCAAAAAATCAAAAAATCAAGACCTCTGGGGTACTGCTGTAGCTCACTTGGTCAAGCAGGCGACCCATACACCGTAAGGCTAGTTTTGAATCTCCACTGTCCTATCCCAAAAAAAGCTAAAAAGACCCCCAAAAATCAACATCTGTATTTTCTTTTCATGTCTTTCATTGGGCTATGTCCAGTTCGGTCTGCAAACTATTTTCTGCCACTGTATTATTTAGGTGAATGATGCAAAAAGTTAGTTTTTATTTTGCATTTTCAGCAAAAAATTCAATATTTCAAAAGAGAAAAAAAAGAAATAAAAAAATAAGCATTTCTTTTCCTCTGGATCATCTAATATCTAATCCCTGATGTCATTAACCTTTGCTTTGGGCTCATAAAAACATTTTTCTTTTGAATAGGATCTAAACCCACATGGTTATAGTTAGAAAACCATTACTTCAAAAAAAGAGAGCATGTTTTGCTTGGATTTTTATGACAGTGAATCACCTCTTGTTAAATAGTTCTTGTACAAAGATCATTTGGCTGTTTGCCTATTGTTGATTCAGTAGACGTGAGCTCATTGTCTCAATAGAGACACATCATCATCTGTATCCTTTAAATCTTTAACGTTCTGAGGAGAAAGAAACTGAATCCAAATGTGTGCGGGACATGCTGTCTCTACTAGTCATTATAATCCCAAGATAAAGCCTTGGAGTGTTAAGGAGAATCCCCTAGTTTGTTTGCAGGACATACTCTGCCATCACATTAAAAGTGGCTTGGATCACAGTACTGAAAGCTCTTCCAGCACTGGTTTAGTTACTCTGTCACCAGCAGTACATCAGTTCTTGATGTGCTGGGCAGTTACCAAGTGCGTAAGCACATTAGTGTATGCATGTGACGTATGCTGCTGCTTAAAATGAGCAGGCGTGCTCAGCAAATCCTCTCTGGGTCAATGACTCTAATGTTTCTATATGTGGGCTGGCACTGAATAAAATATCTGATCATTTCTCTATCTCCATTGCTGGCAGCAGTTTGATTTGGCAGCAGGCATGAACCCGTCTTTTAGCTGTTGCATAATTACGCACGAGGGCACGTGTTGAATTATTAATGCAATTAATTACTTACATTAGAATCACCATTATTATTCAGTCAGCTTAAGAGGTTAGTGCAGTAAGTGGTTGAGTGCACAAAGAACGTAACTCTCAGCGGATGTTCCTCGTGGGCGCACCGAGACGAATACTTCAGCTCTTCTCATAGGAGAACGGAGAAAGTGTCGGCTCTGGGAAGATAAAAGAAGGTGAAGAGACATCAGCAAAGATAAAAACAATTATTTATGTATTTATTTAGTTATTTATTTTCATTTGACAAATAGTGAACTTTAAAAAAAATTTTTTTTGTTAATTTTGAATTTTACTCCACATGTTTCAGTCCAGAGGTGTTACCAGGAAATCATTATCCACCTGTTTTCTTCCGGTTTTCTTATTCAGTGACAGTGGCTGGAGCCTGCCTACATGAGGCGCACAAATACCTACAACTTAAAAAAAAAGATTGTACCATCTTCAAGGCTAATGACTCGAAAAGTCATTGGTGTTATGGCCGATGTGATTCCATCTTAGTGTTTGACATGTGCAGTTTCCACTCATTTTGTAGGGAAAGTTTTAACTGAATTCCTAAAACATCAGCATGAGAAAAGAAAACTGGATGCATATCTCCGTCCACTAGTGTTATGCAAGCTCCTTAAGGTCCAAACTCTCTGTGGGTGCCACTCATGGATGAATTAAAGAGAACTGGATACTAAAAATGGTGTCTGCTTGCTTGGATGAAAATTGTTCTCCTGGAGCCCAAAAAGTTTCCAGCTTTGAGGTTTGCTTGTGCAGCAAACTGCACATATGCATTAGTGTTTTCCCTCAGTGGCCCTGAGTGTGGGTTTCTGCTTCCTCCGCTGGCTTTACGTTATGACACACTAGCATTTATATAGTGTTTTTGTAGTCTTACTGCTCACTAAAAGTGCTTTAGAACACAGGCCACATTTAGTCATACATTTCATTCATACTTTATTCTATAGTCATTAATGACTTCATCTACCTCATGTACTTAATGAAGTTAGTACATGAGCTAATGATATCATGAAAGAAACAACGTTTATGGGGGGAGAAAAAAAAGAGTAAAGATGCATACTGTATGAGTGTGAGGGAGGCTATACGGTAGTTGCCACATTGCACCCTTCTGGTGCTTTCATTGGCCACAATTTTTACCCATGTCAACTAAACCAAGTCATAGTAATTCCTGGCCTGCATCTGCACATACCTGCAGATTTAGACATAGACAAAATTCAGGCATTTCAGTCCTGCTGCAGCAGATGTATAACATCTAACACTATGCAGGCTTTCTTTACTAACATTTGTAAAAGAAACACTTATTCTAAACAACAAATAACTTCCAGTGTAGTACTGTAATATGATGCCACCAGTGCAACAAGTCAGTTTGTGAAATTTCTTCCATATCAGACATGAGTTTCCGACCTCCTTTGGCATTAACATCAGCACAAAAACTGTGCATCAGGAGCTTCATGGCATGGGCCGAGCAGCTGCTGTAGATGGCAACCATAGAAAATGGTTTGTGCAATTAAAAATAGGATGAATGATGAGTAATAACTTAATGACAAATATGCACAAGATGAGAATTCGCTGTGCTTTTCTAGCACATGTGCATGTCGCACCAATTTACCAGATGCCCATGACAAACTAACAAAATAACTCAATGACAAAATAAAGAATTTATTTTAAGTGTCAAAATTTATGCAAAATTCATTTTCATGTGGATTTTTATGCACAAACTGAAAGTGTGATGGAAACACAATGAACATGTAGAGCACACAGTCTTCTGTGACAAGTCACGTGTCTAATCAGATTCAAGAAATCCTTTTTTAATCACATTAAAAAGGGAACAAGCTTTATTTTGGTTTGCAGTCTTTTTCATCCTTCAGGTTGCTTTGCACTTTATTAATAACTAATCAAGATCATGTGTTTTCTCTAAATTAAGGAGAAGAAGACACATAAGATGACAGCTGTATTCCATATTAACACTTGAATTATTTTTATTGCTGTTGATACATAAATGATTTTTAATGAATCCTTGTTTTTTTTTTTTATTTCAAAATATCAGCGTTGCTCTTAATAATGAGAACTCCCAAAACACAGTTTTCAAATGAATAATAGTCAAATATTATAAAACTCATTTACAGCAAATAAATAAAGAATAGTTATAATCAACCAGAGTGGTTTTAGTTTACAGTTTAATTGAATTAGCGGTGAACTGATCCCGATGCTGCTGGGGAACAGCTGCTATCTTTTCGGAGATTTTGGGGATAAGGTAACTTTAACTCTTCTGTGCTTCTACAGAAGGTCCCCCAAACAGAACAAATTACCTTATATAACCCAGTGTTGCATTCTGAATGTTGGGCTCTGCCCTCCAAACCCATCATGCAGACACACTTGGATGTAATGTGACATACAGCTTGGAAAAAAAAACCTTTCCACTTCTCATTTTTACAGGAGTGACATAATACCAGTGTATTTCAATAGCATATTCAAGTTCCAAGCCATAAAGATCAAAGCAAAAAGTGTGTATATGCGTGTTAGTAATAAAACAAATGATTAGACTGAGAGTCAGTCAGACGGTGTGTTCACAGGGTCGTCTTTGAAAGCCTGAAGAATTGAACGGATGACTAAGCTTTCTCTGTTTTATTCGTCCAGCTCTGTGTCACTGAGGTTACAAGCAGATCACAAATCTGTAAAGGAAGACAGTAATAAGTGTGCAGCTGAATAAGGCACACTGGTTAATGCAGATGATGGGGTCACTGAGGGAGACATCATCAAAAAAGGAGAAATATTACACAGAAGCCTCTGTGTAGGTTTTCAAATTGATATAATGTCAACTTTTGAGTCCTCCCACCTGATGCGTCTTTGTTTTCCAGTTTGTTTCAAGCAAAATCAGTTAAATAATCTCTATCATCTTAATTGACCATGTTCTGATGCCTCCGTGAAGTCCCAATCACTGTGAACAGTGAGTTTAGCTGAAAAATACATTTTACTCTCACTTCCAGTCAAGCAGAGTTATGTAATATACTCCCAGACTCATACTTCCAGTAGTCCTTGCTGATGAACATATGATTAGAAACTGTAGTATCTCATTGAGCGGATGTGGCTCACTAATGCCGAGCTCATGTGACATACTGTAATGCACATAAAAATCGCACCGAAAGAGAGAAAGCTCCTTTTAAATCCCTTGGTCTCCTTGTGGTGATGCTAAATATTGTTGTATTGATCTATGATGGACTTATGGTAATGATCAATGTTTTTCCTCAGGAAGCTGCAAACAATTGTGAGCTATAATAACATAAAGCTTGACTTCAGTTTGTGGCCGCTGCTAATTATCTGCAATTACACGGTATAAGTAAAGGGGTAGCTTCCCAAACAGGTTTTCTAAATAGAGATGAATGTAATATTTTCCCTTTTGTCATGTGCTGGTGGAAGTGATGAATTGGCTGAACTCCCACAGAGTTGGTGTTCTTTTGGTTTACATCTGATGCCACCCATTGTTTGGATGGAAAGCTTTTAGAAGCCAGAGTGGCGGGCTGGTATTTATAATTCCCTGTTTCAATGATTTCATGTTGTTCTTTGCGTTACCATGTGACTTTTCCCCAAAATTCGCCCTGTAATTTAAGATAGTGTATTTTGCATCCATGTTTAAAGCAAATCTGTCCTAACATTCTGCAGATTAAAGTGCACACTTTCTACTCATTTTCAGTTCCATGTTTTTATTTGTGGACTCTACTGGAGTACAGTCAAGCGCTGTTCAGCATCTGTTTGTAACAAACTGTTTAACCTGTTCTCCTTTTAAGCCAACCTTCTTCTGATTTGTCACCCTTTCAAACAAAACATTTAAGCAGGATGTGGGTGGGGTTTCTGTGCTTACAGAAAGGACTGTGTTCCTCAGCCATGTGCCTGAAATCCATAATAGGAATACACACATACATACATATATATTATATATAATATAATATGTAATATATAATATATACATTTTAGAGGAGCCTGAAGCCTGAGCCCTTTGGCTCACAGGGGCTTCTTGCACATAAGTGTTTTGACCCACTCTTCTTCACAAGACTGCTTCAGCTCATTGAGGTTTGTGGCTAGTTTTTTATGCACAGTGCTCTTAAGGTCACACTACAGAATTTCAGTCAGGTCGAGTTCTTTGACTTGGGCTATTGATATTGCAAAATCTATTGCTTCTTTTCTGTTTTTAGCCATTCTCTTGCACATTTGCTGTTGTGTTCGGGATCATTCTGATTTTCCATGACTCATTATTGGCTAAGTTTTGGCTGTGTGAAAGATGGCCTTTTTGACTCTTGAATACTTTGGTATACAGAGGAGTTTGTGGTTCCTTCAATGACTGCAAGGTGCCCTGGTCCTGCGGCTGCTATGCTATGTTTGGTTTTCCCAACATGTGATGCTGTGTATTATGGCCAACTATCTCCACTTTGGTTTGGTCTGTCCAAAGGACCTTTTTCCAGAAGTACTGTGATTTGTTTAGATGAGACTTTGGAAACTTAAGATGTGTTGCCATTTTCTTTTCAGAGAGGCAATCCTTCCAAACAAGCCGTACTTATTCAGTATTTTTCTAATTGTGCTGTTATGAACTTAAACATTTAAAATGCTATCTGCCCGTGGAGTCTGAGATGTAGCTTGTGGAGTTGTTGAAGAGTCTCTGAGCTTTGTAGAGTAAGACCTTGGGGTGAATTTACAGCAGTCCACTCCTGGGAAGAGTGGACTGCTGATACCAGCAAAGTCCGCAAAACTTCTGCTTTTATAAAGGTTATTAACTGCATCTGATTCGCAGCACCTGTCTGCTACTTGCCCACTTAATTCCTGTGGTCACAGTAAGTTTTCACTCGACTCTATATACTCTCTTCTTTTTCATATGACTGTAGGTCTGTAGGTCTATTTGGCTGTTAGCTGACTTCTTTACTATTAAAGGTAGACCAACAATCAGTTGTCAGTCAGAGATCTCTTTTCTGCCTTTGCGATATTATTGGCTGATGTAACTTTAAATTAAATACCAAATCTTCAGAAATTTTAGTCAAAGTGTTTGAAAGTTGGCCAAACTTTCTCTGTTATGAATTGGGTTAAGCAAGTAACCAGCTTTTTAATTATGATGGCAGGACGCCACATAATCGAACTTTTACAAGACATTTTGCATCTAAATTTCAATGTTTCAAATTAAAAATACAGTCTTTGAATTAGTGAAGAAGATGCAAACCTTTACACTCAGCCACAGGCACAAACTAAGTGCATAAATACTGAAAGATGCACAGCTGTTACTGGCTGAGGCAGGTTGTCGCTGGTTTGGATCTGAAGGAGTTAGGTCTGAGAAAGTTGATAGAAGTCACTCTCATTGCTGCTGCTGCTGCTTCGTTCACATGACCAGCCAATGTTTACCTATTGTGCGTCTGCTTTATGCTCCGCTGCCTCTATGGAAAGTTGAGTACTTGCCTGACTCACTAAACAAAACATGACATTGTATTTATTAGACTTTATATCTCAGCAGGAGCTGGCTGGAGTTTAACCAAATAAAATAGTACACAGTAGTGAGATCTCCCACTGATTCTGTTCCAGAGTATAAATATACAGGATACAGCATGAAGTCTTTTCTATATTGGGGCAAACTGGCTGCGTTATGGTTTATTTGATCAGAAATATGAACTCTTTCCTGTGTTTTTTCTCCAAATGTAAGAATGCCTATAATCTCATATCCTGCAATATTGAATTATGAGCCTCTTTCACAACCCAGAGCTTTTAGTGAGCGCTGGGCACTGCTGCTCGATTAATGTCCTAATCCTTCCATTGGAAATTTGAGATTAACTGAGATGTGTCCTAGCTCCATCAGACACTAAATATGTATTACAACTCAACACTGTAACAATGTAAAGAAATATTTCAGGGTACATTGGAAAGAATTTGTGGGATTATACCGTTTTGTCTGCGACAGTTTTTAAAATAAATTATAAATGTAAAATATTGTTGTTAGATTTGTTAATTAACTCCGTTGGGAATGTGATTTATTTCAGTTTGTCTGTTTTTTTGTCTCTTAAAGTCAGGGACATGAGAAAAGCCTAACTCAGACCTTTGTGGGGAAATCTATATTATAACTTAGGATGTCACCGGAAAACCCTCCAACCGTATGCTTTAATCTTCCATGTTGTCAGATCTGTACCTGTGTAGGGTTAAAAAGCGTTTCGACTTATGTTGTAAGCTATGATATGGATTTCCTGCAGAAGTCTAAATCGGGGTAAATGTCTGGAGTCAGTCTTGATCCAGATTTGCTCTGAATTCAGGGTCAGATTCTTTACCATCGTGGGATAGAGCAAAAGTGGGCATGTGTATGTACCATATATCTTCAAATACACATAAAATTAAAATTAGAACTATTAGCAGAAATTAGTGTTTAATTAGTTTAAATCAAACTGGGATTTATTAAAGCCTCCATGTGGTTCTGAACGTAATAATCGTGTGAGGATCAAAACAACTGCACCAAGACTATTTTGAGATTCCAGAGAATCTCCAAAGCAGCTTGTTTATGGTAAGAATGCCATCTGACCTCAGTCAAACTAGCTGTACACAGGAAGGTTGAGCTAAACACCTTCCCATAGCCAGGTGTGCTTAGCACGTGTGCTGCCTCCTGTGCACTTCACTGTCTTAGACTCAGTCTATCACAGTTTCTTAAATTTCATATTCATTGTCCACTACCCATCACCTGGTTTCTAGGCTTTCATTAAGCTGAAGGACACAACAGCACTTTAGTCTTTGTCAGATTTGTTATCCCAACCTCTGGTCAGGCCCATGGCGCATCTGTTTATTGAAAACGTATATCTGTGTTCCTGCGAGGCTGTCTTCAAAAAGTGATGCATTTGTGTTATAATATTTCCTCTGAATGTCTTAAATATACCCCTGACAAATACTCTCCACATTAGAATAATTAAGGAAAGTAAAGCTAACGGTGAAATCAATAAAAACTAAAATGAAACAAAATCATTTCAAACCACAGAAACTAAACTGAACTAAAAACAAAACTGAACATCAAAACAACATAAAAATAAAAAGTAATTAGGAACTATAAAACTATAATAACTCTGGTTTTGCCAATGTTTGAATTCAATTACAGACCATAATGACTTCTAGGAACAAGATACATCAGGCTTTGAATACACAGTCTGTTTGTCAGCTGGACCAATTCATTTTTTTGTCTTTTGATCTTTTATGTTACTTAATGACGGTATTAAGAACTTGTCTTTTTTTTCGTTATAAAAGACAGGGCTGCTGTTGGAAGATGAGACGTGTGAATCTCTGCACAGAGCAGACTGACTGCTTGTTAAAACTGTCACTGGGCTGCGTTCGCCGCGTTTCTCTTCTCGTGACCTGAAAAGGAAAGGTATTGGGAACTTGTGCAGACAGTTGGGTCGTAACTCCAGGAGCAATGCTGGCAATAATGCTGTGAATATTACACCTCTTTGTTTTTCTGACTGGATATGCAATGTACAGTAGAGGCAAAATGTGTGTATTACAGCGTGCTGCCCCCCACCCACCCAGCTGGGCTGGTTTTATTTGACTGATTAATTTGGTTTTAGGTTGTAGCACAACGTGATAGGATGCCTCTGCTTCTTTAACTTCTGTAACTGAATGCAATCATTTCAGCCAAGAAGACATCTCTGTGGTTTACTTTCTATACAACAGACAGCTGTTTATACATTTTTACCTTTGGGACATCTCAGCCTGTCTCAACTTTGTCTGTGCTGTTTATCGAAGTTTGTGGATTTTTTTGTTTTGTAATCACTGATGTCCGAAAGCCATTAAAGCGTTCAGTCACATATTTCCAGGTGGTATAACAGACATGTCTGAGCTAGCTGCAACCATGCTCACTCATCGTTTCTGCCAGAACATGATAACGGTCCTTACATGACATAGAGATGGATGCACACTGCATACTGTTGAAAGAATCTGCATTTCTAGGTATCCGTGCAGTTATATAGACTTCATAAAAATTACTTGTAGGACAAATCTGCTATGTTCTGGCAGCATAATTTGTGCCATTTGGGCAGTTTAAACGTCAGATTTTTTTTTATTTGCTCTGCTACCCTTCTCTTAATGGTTCTATAAGTGAGATTTTAAATTTTAATATCGCAGCACAGATCTATTGGGTATTAAAAACTAAAGCGGAGTAATGGGGTCTTTAGCAGAGAATGAATTTGTACTCCCTTTGTGTTTATAGTTATCCACAACATCATGCCAGGTTTATTCACATAAGTCTCTCAGTTTAAGCCTGTTTATAAAAAGTGTGAACGTAAAACTGAATGCTTGATGAAAGGCTCCAGCCAAGAGAGTTTAGATTAAAGAATAAAAACAGTATTTTATTCGTGTCATTTACCTCATTTATATGAAATCTTTTCATGTAGCTCTGTCTCTGCAGCTGTTCCACTGCCTTTTGTTTCTCCATCCGAGCTACTAAAAGCTATAAGTGAAGGGCAAAATATGGAGATTGTA